>NC_090877.1:21927644-21930144 GCF_036669935.1 Montipora foliosa | reverse complement strand
AAAATTTAATTTGGAGTTCCTGCATCTAGCTTGGGTTGACTCACGAGGTCATAGTCTTGGCAGAAAGATAGAGTGCTAAGTAAGAAATAAATGAAAATGATCGATGAAGGTCAGACTACAGTAAACTGATAAAACACCCGCAAATAATTAACAATTATTGGACGAGGTTGAGCAAAATATCGTGATTTGCCAGTGTTGAGCAGATCAATTATTTGCCGAAGCCGAAGGCTGACGCAAATAATTGATCGGCGAGACACTGACAAATCACCATATTTTGCGATAACCGAGGTCAATAATTGTTTTATCATTCGATCGAGTTTGTTTTTTGTTCTTGTTTCCGAGAAGTCGTAAGCGCGCGCTGCCTTGCAGAGTCGTATAATGGCACCAATCAGTTGGTTTCCTAATCAGCATAATTATATTTGTAGACTTCAAACTGTACTTAACAGTCAAACGTTCAATAACACTAGGCATCAACAAAGCTGAAGAATTTCACAGTTTTCAAAGCGTATCCCGACAAGTGAAGCTTTGGTGTAAAGCTCGCCATTTTTCTTTTCTGGCTTCAGCATAAAATCTCTTTAGTACATATGCATTCGCCAACTTGTCCTTCGCGTCGATGACACGAGTGACTCTTCGTCTACCTTTCTTTCCTTGAGATACTCTCTAAATACGTTAAATGCAACTTTTGTTCCTTTCTTAGTATTCTCACTGTTCTTTCGATCTACTAAAGATGTCGAATCATTCTCTGACAGCTCGGGGAACCGATCTTCCATTTTCTCACAAGAGCGTGATGTCAACTGCGCATGAGCAGAATATTATTTGCAGCAAAACACTTATTTGTAGGCAGTTATTTGCAGGTCACCTGGTGGGCTCTCGGCCAATGAAAAGGAAGGACAAAATCGATCGAATGATAACCTATGATTTCGGGTTTCAGGCGGATCAAGTTCTTATTTACAGGGTGCTTAGTGAGAAATCTGGCTCGAAATGTTCTTAAAATTTGTTTCAGAAATATTATACATTATACATTATACATTACTAGAGGATTAACCTGCACCCGGCAAATAGCCTGGGCCCGGTTGATCAAAAGCTGATTAACTTAATCCAGGATTAGCGTAAACATTTGTTTCACGTTTTCAACTTTTTTGGTGAAAGTCTATTTTGTTTATTTTTGCTTTTCAAGATTGATTTCTTTTAATGTAAAGTTTTGCCCAAGCTCAGCGTTGAACAGCATTTGGACATAGAGAAATAAACTCCTTGGTTAATTTTTAATCTGGGATTAGCCTTAATCTGCTTTTGAACAACCAGGCCCTGAGATTCTGGTTTACGTTTTTGTTTTGCTGTTCTGATTCGCTTATAGGCCCTTCCAGCTAAACCAGGCAGGCCGACCAAAGGCTAACAAACATAGACCACACTACACCGGTAACTCCGCACCCTACTCTCCGTGAGCAGTGTTTGGGTTAACTTCTCACATGATCAACAACAGCGGTAGAGGAACGGGCCTTCGTTTATTAGTGCTCCTCCAGGGTTCAAACCCACGACCTCCATCCCGCACAGTAGTGAAAAAAAAAATTTAACACATCTGTCAACACTTAAGAAGGAATAGTGAATGTAGGGCTAAGGATGTATCAAGTATTGTTATTCAAATTTGGGCGCCATTTATGCAAAGGGTCTATGACCTGCTAGGAATGAATTAACATAGTTGGAAGAATTTACATACCTCTACTTCCTGAACTGTAGTCTGTTGGAGCTGGGACTGGATTACTTAACCCAGCCGTGGCCACTGCTTGCGCTGCTATAGACTTTAGAGATGAAAAGGAGTTGGACGTTGAAGGCTGCTACAAATGACATGAAAATTAAGAAGATATTTAGGAGTTATTTGTAGAAGCGTTTCACGCAATTTTGTACATGTGATACACCAATACGGTGGCCGGTATTCAACGAAAACATCTGGAGTTCACGTTGCGCTGAAGTCGCTTACTTTTCGCAACTGAGATCAAATAGAACTCATCTCCTAATGTACTAAAAAGGCTCAAACATCTGAGATTCATAGGGATGGACATTTTTTCAACCAAATAGCTTTATATCGTGGTTTCACACAAGGTGACAATTTAGAAATTCAAAATACTGTATTTTCGAAACGAAAGACGTTATGGAACTGGGACCTTGAAAAAAGATTTATTTCTATCTAGGTCATCTTCAATCTCCTTCAGCTAAACATTCAGAAGGCCTTGCGATTTTTATTTTAGAATTTGAAGACGTCACTGTGAAAACCATCTATCGCTTTCTGTCTTCTCTCGAGTGGGGTCCAGAAGGAGGTCCAGTTGGGGGCCCACGTTTTGTACCGTCCCTGCTTAAGACCTATGAAAATCTCCCTTCAATTCCACGCACAAACCGTCGTTAAATTACCGCAAGCATAATTGAACATCTTCCTTCCTATCGGCAGCATTTCTACCATTTAGGTAAACTAGTTGCTAAAATAATAATGTGCACCTTCACGATTAAG
>NC_090877.1:21900144-21922644 GCF_036669935.1 Montipora foliosa | reverse complement strand
CAATAACACTAGGCATCAACAAAGCTGAAGAATTTCACAGTTTTCAAAGCGTATCCCGACAAGTGAAGCTTTGGTGTAAAGCTCGCCATTATTTTTTCTGGCTTCAGCATAAAATCTCTTTAGTACATATGCATTCGCCAACTTGTCCTTCGCGTCGATGACACGAGTGACTCTTCGTCTACCTGTCTTTCCTTGAGATACTCTCTAAATACGTTAAATGCAACTTTTGTTCCTTTCTTAGTATTTTCACTGTTCTTTCGATCTACTAAAGATGTCAAATCATTCTCTGACAGCTCGGGGAACCGATCTGCCATTTTCTCACAAGAGCGTGATGTCAGCTGCGCATGAGCATTGTATTATTCGCAGCAAAACACTTATTTGTAGTCAGTTATTTGCAGGTCGCGTGGTGGGCTCTCAGCCAATGAAAAGGAAGGACAAAATCCATCGAATGATAACCTATGATTTCGGGTTTCAGGCTCATCAAGTTCTTATTTACAGGGTGCTTAGTGAGAAATATGCCTCGAAATGTTGTTAAAATTTGCTTCAGAAATATTATACATTATACATTACTAGAGGATTAACCTGCACCCGGCAAACAGCCTGGGCCCGGTTGTTCAAAAGCTGACTAACTTAATCCAGGATTAGCGTAAACATTTGTTTCACGTTTTCAACTTTTTGGTGAAAGTTTATTTTGTTTACTTTTGCTTTTAAAGATTGATTTCTTTTAATGTAAAGTTTTGCCGAAACTCAGCGTTGAACAGCATTTGGGCATAGAGAAATAAACTCCTTCGTTAATTTTTAATCTGGGATTAGCCTTAATCGGCTTTTGAACAACCGGGCCCTGAGATTCTGGTTTATGTTTCTGTTTTGCTGTTCTGATTCGCTTATAGGCCCTTCCAGCTAAACCAGGCAGGCCGACCAAAGGCTGACAAACATAGACCACACTACACCGGTAACTCCGCACCCTACTCTCCGTGAGCAGTGTTTGGGTTAACTTCTCACATGATCAACAACAGCGGTAGAGGAACCGGGCCTTCGGTTAACAATGCTCCTCCAGGCTTCAAACCCACGACCTCCATCCCGCACAGTAGTGAAAAAAAAAATCTAAACACATCGGTAATCAGTTAAGAAGGAATTGCATGTAACTGTAACATGCGAGAAAGGAATGGTCTGGCTTAAATTTGCTGGAGTTGTCCTCATCTATCACGTTGCACGTTGAATAAGGGATGAAAGAAAATGTTTCATCTTTTCTTATTGGAATAAAAGAAATAACTCGTTTTCAAGACAATAAGACAAAAATGGCGGAAAGGTCCACAGCTACCTTCCAGATACATGTACCCCTATTTCATTCGAGTAGCATGAGCAACAAGTTCCACGTAATAGGAAACTAGTGTAGTTAATGATCACACCTGACTTTTTCGGAGTCTGCAGGAAGGGGTAGATGATGGTAGGCTGCCTCCAGCATAGCCAACTGATAACATCTTTCCTTGTTCAGAGGTACAGGACCTAACGGTGCCACGCCTAGGAGAGGCTGGAGATGTGCTGTGTTGGTCTCTTGTACCACCTTGTTCTCATCTGTTGTCTGACTACTGCTTGACTCCAGCAACGCTGCAAAAATACATACACAAATACAAATTTAAACCGTAAAAGGGCAATTCTTACTCACTTTCTGCTAGTGCCACGACTAAAAAAACGGAAAGAAAGCGTGTTCCTTAAAGTGTAAGACTGGTAATTTGTAATGCAAGCTATGCAAGCTTTGATATAACAGTTCACCAAATATCAAACAGAGGCAATCGGCCTTTGAGAGATGGATCAATGAGAAAAACTGAAGAGGTGAAGACTCACTCACGTAAAGATAATGATCATAATAATAACCTTTATTAACGAGTCATGTGTATCTACTTTACATAAACTAGTAAACTAATTGGGGACACCCATCTACATTATAAATTGTTAAGACACAATACAAAATTAAAAGTTCTATACAATTACTTCAATGCTATACAAATTTCTTATACTGGCTACATAGATTACTAAAAATGATAAAAACACTGCCCTACGCTTAAAACACCAAAAATCATAACACTATCCTTACTCGAGCCCTAAAATCGATAATACAATAAGAAGAAAATGATGATGAATTGTTCTGATCAACCCATAAACAGAGGACAGTCCTTACAATGATCATCTCCCACAAGAGTTTGTAAATTAGTTTTCCTAATCTTACTTTTGAACGGACTTGCTGAATTAGCGTTCTTAACGTCAGTTTTGACCAGTTTGGACTATGTTTACCATAAATAATTATAAAATAATTAGGATAGTACGCACAATCTCATTGGTCAATAGCTGTGTTTAGATGACAGTATGGAAACACGGCTGTGACATCACACGAACTTTGATTGGTTGTGTTTTCAGACGCGTGTTTTGATTGGCTGGTAGGAAATATGAGCGTGTATCAAGAAAATCTATATCAATCTAGAAGTAAAAAAACCAGCACTTCCTTCATTTGTCGAATTATCTTTGAGAAATATTTTATAAAAGCAATAGAGGATTTTTTTCCGTGTTTCCATATAGCCTCATCTAAACACTCGGGGGAGTTGAATTCTAGACAGTTATGCAAACCCTCGACTGCGTCTCGAGTTTGCATAACAGTCTCGAATTCTCCCAACTCCTCCTCGTGTTTAGATGAGGCTATGGAAACACGGAAAACGTCCTCTATTGCTTAATTATTTCACGGTGTTGTATCTAGTCACTATGAAGTCACAGTTCTATAGATTGTACGAGCTATTACTTTTCTGGAATAACACTTGGATGTACTCTGGACATAGACCATGCTTTACTCTGAACATGAGTGTTGCAATGTCCTGTAACCTTAGGTTTCGTAGCGTGTTTAACTTGGCCATACAGGCTTCGGTTGTATTAAACCCCGCAAAACAACGTACCGGATACTAAATGAGTCGTTTACACACTCAACTGGTCCTAATCCAGCACGTCTTAGAGGTCATGACAGTCCATTAGGTGAAAAACGTGCCAGATTAAGTCTAAGGAAAGGTCGTCACAATTTCGAATTATTAAGAAAAAAAGACAAGAGAGTCCTTTAATTGCATTGGGCCTTAATGAGTTTCCAACAACATTGCAATAACAAATGAATGTGCCAATATTAGATAGTAAAGGTCCATAAGCACAGAAAGACCAACAAGACAGATCGCTGGTGACATGGTCTGGAATACTCCACCAACTCCTTTCATATAATTCGCGAGGAAAGCTACCCTGGGCTGGTGTATGACTTTGCCAATGGTCAACACTGGCTGCAATTTGTAAACCAAGGTTAAATCATATTGGGCAGGTGATGGGATTGGTGACTGTCTGGGAATACCACATGTTGCATGCCCTAGGACGTTAGACTGGGGGTACAGTAGACAACAAGATAAGCAACCCCCCCCCCCCCCTAACTTTGCCAATGGTCAACACTGGCTGCAATTTGTAAACCAAGGTTAAATCATATTGGCCAGGTGATGGGATTGGTGACTGTCTGGGAATACCACATGTTGCATGCCCTAGGACGTTAGACTGGGGGTACAGGTAGACAACAAGATAAGCAACCCCCCCCCCCCCCCCCCAACCCTTGCAATCACATGTGGGAAGAGTTTCAATCTATAAAAACCTGACGTGAGGGTTCTTTTCAGGGTATTTCGATTTTCCTCCATCATCCAAATATACTCCCACCTACTAACTTCTCGCTTTGGTGCTGTGTCCAGGGTTCATTCAAATGAATCAGGGACCCTGTAGCTGCTGCCATAGGGCACTTGACATTATTACTTCTTGCAGACCTCTCTTTGAACTGTGCTCATCGTAACTAAGCCTTAAGACAGCAAGGAAGGACGATTGTTCGAGCCACTTTCTCCTTCATGGGATAATCCCAACAGCAAGTTTAAAAAAAATTCAGATTAAGAAATCAGATTTCTCCATGCACTTTCCATTGTATGACGTCTGTCCCCACAGTCCGCTTTTCGTTTGGTCAACGCAAAGAACGTGCCAAAGCAGGAAGTGCGCGAATCCCGAACTTCCGGCTCTTCTGCACATTCTCAGAAATTTGAAATAACAGCGGTTTTCAACAGTTACAACATAAAACCAATACCGAGACTGTGGCGACTGTGCCTGTGGCCAGAGTCCGTGTTCTTGTTACTGACCAAATGAAAAACAGACTCTGGGGACGAGATTGAACCTCTGTGCCCAAAAGCAATAAAATGGTGAAGAAAAACTTCCTTTGGGAAATTCATAGACCCTTTTCATAAATGGCACCCAAATTTTAATAACAATACTTGATACATCCTTAGCCTCGTGTTTATGTTTCAAGACAAAGGATTTTTCTCATGAATGTGAGGCTAAGGATGTATCAAGTATCGTTATTCAAATTTGGGCGCCATTTATGCAAAGGGTCTATGACCTGCTAGGAATGAATTAACAGAGGTGGAAGAATTTACATACCTCTACTTCCTGAACTGTAGTCTGTTGGAGCTGGGACTGGATTACTTAACCCAGCCATGGCCACTGCTTGCGCTGCTATAGACTTTAGAGACGAAAAGGAGTTGGACGTTGAAGGCTGCTACAAATGACATGAAAATTAAGAAGATATCAAGGGTTTACTCCTAGAAATAAATCAAAAACTGTAAATACAAAAGGGGTTAAGCCTCTTTCCCTTTCAAAATATAAGTTTGGTCTACTATGTTCTATAACAGCTTGCACTTCATGACTGAGGGGATTCCAAGAAATAATGATCAGTTACAGAAGTGCTGGCCGAAAAAGAACTGACCTTGGAATTGACAGACTGATGGCAATACCAAGGCAGTGGAATACATGCATATCTTGTCTTTCAATGGGTTACGTGCTTTAAACATTTTAAAATTGTTTGGCACTCATGATAAGCTTAATTGTACTATCTTGTCTACTGCTTTATTGCTGCTGCAGTGAGTGACCCTGAAGCGAACCAACGAGGAAGCTCTCTAATTGGGAGGAGTACACATTTTTCTTTGAAATGCAAGGGATTGTGGTCAAATGCGCAAGGAATTGTGGTTATGCGCGAACAGAGGAAATAAGATGCGCGATAAGATCATTAGAGCCTACTCTGTTTTTCATTTCAAACTGCAGATAGTTTCAAGTCACACAACAAAAAATAACTGAAATTCAAAGTCGTTCAATGAAAAAGGCCAAGAACTCGGAATGTTGGTGGAAACAAATCTTTTAATCACCTCTCCAATTCGCAGGTCTGTGCAATACATCGTTTCCGAGTTGTTTGTCGAAGCGTTTCACGCAATTTTGTACATGTGGTACACCAATATGGTGGCCGGTATTCAACGAAAGCATCTGAAGTTCACGTTGCAATGAAGTCGCTTACTTTTTGCTACTGAGATAAAATACATGTGTATGAACGCATCTCCTAATGTACTTGAAAGGCTCAAACATCTGAGATTCATAGGGATGGACATTTTTTCAACCAAATAGCTTTATATCCTGGTTTCACACAAGGTGACAACTTAGAAATTCAAAATACTGTATTTTCGAAACGAAAGACGTTATGGAACTGGGACCTTGAAAAAAGATTTATTTATATGTAGGTCATCTTCAATCTCCTTCAGCTAAACATTCAGAAGGCCTTGCGATTTTGATTTTAGAATTTGAAGACGTCACTATGAAAACCATCTATTGCTTTCTTTCTTCTCTCGAGTTCCATGCACAAACCGTGGTTAAATTACCGCAAGCATAATTGAACATCTTCCTTCCTCTCTGCAGCATTTCTACCATTTAGGTAAACTAGTTGCTAAAATAATAATGTGCAGAAGTATGTTTTTCATAGGGCACCTTCACGATTAAGGCTGACAGGAGAAGTTGCTTTGAAGTTGACTAAAAAAATAGCTATGTACCTGAGTTGGTACAGGATTGGTCATGTGATGAGGACCACTCAGAATTGACGTAGTCTGGTCGGATGACGAAACCAAAGAATCTCCTATTGAAATAGCAGGGTTGGAGAGTACTGAACTTGAGACCAGTGGTGTATACATCGATAATTTAACCCCACTGATATCTGAAGCTTGCCAGGCCATTTTGATGTTTCAATTAATCACTCAAAAGTGAAGGCTATGTTGATCAGTTGTTCATTTGAACAGGAAGGTTAATTTATTAGTGGATCTAAATTTTTAACTCTTGGTTAAGCCTTTTACTTTTCAATCAAAAACCAATGTGCCTTTGTTTATATGCTAATGAGGGACGCACGTCAAAAACAAAGGATTCCATTAAAATACGAATCTCAATTTTCGGTGCTGTTTTAGCAGAAAAAAAGTGCGTATTATACACGGGTAAATACGGTATGTGGCTGAATGGCGTATGAAGGCCACTGGCCACTTCCACCTAGGGTCAAAACAAGATACGAAACTTTAGTGAACACATTCAGGAATGAACACTGATAAAACATTGAAACAATTAATTTTTGTAATTAAAATTGGATGGCCGCAATGTTTAGTACCAGACAGCTGTGCTTTCGGAAAGGGACCACCACATAATTATTCATAAATACCATCATTGTTTAGCAGGACCAGGCTCACATTGTCACCATGAACTTTACCTGTAGGTTTTGAAGCAGATTCCAGGTAGACACTCTTTTTGTCACAATCAGTGTTGCAAACTTTCTTTCAAGATAATAGTGTTGGAATGAGTGGGGGAATTTCTTCCACAGAAAAAGAAAATGGCTTGGCTATTTTGGTGTAAACAATGCGTACCAGCCAGCGTGTTCTCAATTTTCCCAGAAATTCGGAAAGACTGATCATAATTATCCTTCTTTGGTTCATCTGTCTTGGTATATTAATAGATCTAAAAATACACAAATTTTGAAGGAAACATAAAATTAATTCACACAGCATTAATAAATAATTGTGCACTTTTGATTGTTTGTTAGCAAAAAAAAAGAGGAAAATTATACAAATTTTTCCAATCCTTCAAAGAAAAAGTATGACAGTTAAAATTCTTAGACAAATTCAGCTTGGTGTTTGACTTGAGACTGGCTAAGCTTGTTACAGGAATAACCTAATTCAACAAAATGCTGTGAGAAATGCATTTTTAACAGCCAAAACAACCAATTGTCGTGTGAAGTGGCATCTTGATGTCGCTGACTTCAACCAAAAGGGATGGAGCGAGCACCTTCACAATGCAATGTGATACAAATCTAGACACCAAAAACTTGTAATTGATACCCCAATACATTCTAAAACAGAAATGTCATTTAAGAATAATTCATACAGAAAAAAAGGATTCTTATTTAGAAAAGTGTACATGAATCAGTAGTCTGAAACATAATGTTCCACAGCATTACCATCTTTTAGATACACTATAATAATGCACTAGTCATTTGTTTCCCCCACCCCTTGACCCCCGGGGATGGGTAGGGAAATTACATTTGAATGGTTGTAAAGTAGGTGTATTTCCACTGGGGACTAGAGCAGACAAACACACGTAATTCCCCCACCCCTCTGTTCCTAAAAGATTCTGAGTCATCAAGGAAATGTTAGGGAGATTATACAATATACAGTTCTTGCCATTTGTGTGTGCCACATGAACTATATAAGGAACGACGCCATATTGATTTTGCACGTGTGAAAATACTCATTACCATTGCTCTTCGTTTCTTTTCAGTCCCAGTCCTCCTAGGTAAGAATTCCCCGTTATTTCCCCCTGTATGTCCCCAGAGGGGTAGGGCAGAGGAACGAAAATCTTGTAATTTCCCTACCCCCTAGAGGCGTAATTGTGGCGTAATCTCGCGTAATTGCCCTAGTAATTTCCCCATATGTCCCCACTATCCCCGGGGGTCAGGGGGTGGGGGAAACAAATGACTAGTGCATAATAATAATTATACACACAGACCCACATACCTGACTGTTAGAACAACAATTTTTCTCATTCCCATCACCAAGACAAATTTCAGGGCAGATACCACACACCCCACAAACAACATCATCCAAACTTCTTTCAGAAATCATTTCAAAACAATAAAAGCCATTGTAGAGAAGATCATTAATATGCACGAGCTGGTTGTCTGTTGGAGAGTTCTCCTAATATAAAAAGTAACATACAGATAGTTTAAAGTTCAGCTTGTCCATGGATATGATGTGGGGCTCATAATTCTTTGGTAGGAAAGTCTTCAATATACACTGTTCAAAGTTCAAATTTTGTTTGGAAAGGATACTTTTATTGGTAAACTCCTCTTTCCAAATTTATGTATATGTTTGTATCTATGGATTTGAATAAACATGTATTGCATTGCACTGCTGTATTGTATTAGGTATAGATTTTGGTACTGAACATGGGACAAATAAATACAAATTTAAATTTTCACCAAAGAAAAGAATGGATTTCGGGCATGTTACATTAAAAATGGAACAGCCAATTTTATGAGATAAAAATAAAATTATTGACTTTTCTCCAGTGTTTGCACCCTGGCATACATGATGGTATTTCATAGTGAATTAGCATGAAAACTTCATACCATCAGAGCTGCTATTGTATGTAATTCATTATTGTTCTTAAAAAAGAGAATAGTTTCTGACAAACCTCTGCTTTTCATTCTGAGGACTGACAGTTTTGACAGGATCACATTGCCAAGGGGATGCCCTCTTTTAAAATATTATCTGAATTCAAGCAAGACATCCAGAGATATCAAAAGTTTGTCGCAAATGTTAAAAAGTCCTGATATGCAAAAGGACAATAATTATTATAAGAGACAATTGAACAACTTTAATTTCGCATTGGCAGTGCCATTTGAATCTTCATGAATATATGCTTAACAAAATTTTCCCCCAAAGGAAAATAGTCCCACCAGACTAATCTTGTTGGCTTTCTGGGTTGTGCAGGTACTCCAGTGGTAAACAAGACGGTTTAGTCTCATCGTGGCAGACATTGGATAAAGAAAACAAACACACCTCAATTGCAAGTTATACAGTAAAATACATAGACCATAGATTTATCTGTGGACGAAAACTGCTCCAAGGAAGCGAACAGTAAACGATTGAAGGTGAAGGCAGTGTGCTCTGACTTTTCCACCCTTACCTCTTGATGAGAACTGGCGACAATCTTTAGTGATGCAGATATAGTCCCACTCTTGCTCTCGCCCTCTTTTTTTACATGGCAAAATCCAAGTGGGTCGCTTGCTGTGGGAAATCCAAACACAGCAAAGGACTGCTCAGATAGGGTCTGCCTAATGTGCGAGCCAGCGAGCCACGTGAATTTTGCATTTAAGTCTAAGCACCCATTTCAAATAGCGCTGATAAACAGTTATTAAGTCTAAGCACCCATTTTAAAACGGTTAGCTTGAACAATAACTGTGTGACTCGCATGTTGACTCGCATTCATGGCTTGCATGGCTCGCATGGCTCGCCCCTTGGCTCGCATGGCTCTCTGGCTCGCACATCACTAAAACTCGCTCAGATACTTGAACCACAGGAAGAGTGTAAGAAGGTAGCGACGAAACAACCTCTCACAATTTCATTCTGACAGTATCACTGCACGGGTAATCAGAAATGTTGGGATGGTACATGGCCACAGCAATTGAGTTTTCAGGGTTTTTGCCCAACATTACATGATCGCATTCAAACTGCGAGGCTTTATCACTGTTCATGTGAACAGAGTGCACAATCTTGCACTCTTTGCGCGTGCACAACCACTTCTCGCCGCTACTGGTTACAAAACATTGATCGTCCTGTGGGGAGCCCGTGGGGTTGTTCGGCAAAAAAAGACTCCCTAGCACACTTTGACAACAGCTGGGCTGGCTGACTCGGCTTTTTTCGAGGCCCAATAAATTTTCCACCAAGAAAGCATAGTCAGCCCAAGCTCGCGTCACTTCAGATAGCCGTTAAGAATTTAAAGGCATTATAAGACTTTGTATGGGAAATAAAATACTGTCGATTGTAAAGCCTAAAAAATGCTCAATTTAACTTTCATTCAATAAAATGAATAAAAATGGGCATTTGGATAACGGCTTAATATATTGTTTTCACAGTATATATACTGTAACATTTTAAAACACTAACTACTGTATGGTCGGTATAACAAACTATATACCGACTGTAACTATAAATACGCCGTTGATTACTGGCTTAAAATGTTACAGTATGTAATATACCGAGCATGCCATTAGATACTGGCTTAAAATGTCAGTACATTACATCTTGGCTGAGAGAGTTCTCTCTTGGGTTAAACAATCATTGCTTGCTTGGTCAACCTTCAGTTCAGGTGTGTTGTGCACACAACCCTTGTAGATTACATACTCTCTCTTCCTACCAAGTCAAAGAAAGGTAACAACAACAACAGGTTTTATTTTAAAAGCAGTACAAAGAATACACATGTAAATCCTGGTTTAGACAATCAAGATACAGAATATGAGTGACCAGGAGTAAACATACGTTAACTGATTTAAGTGCAACATAGAATCAGGCTTAACACAAAACTAACCAAGGCTCACAGTCTTTGGCAAGCAAGAGAATCTTCTATACCCTCTTAAGGAAGAACAGTTCCACATTAGTTGTCCTGGCAATAGGGTAAACGTCCGTTCACAGGGATAAGGGTTCATTCAGGTTGCTAAGGGAAGAGCAAACAATAACAATATCATCTATAAGTGGCAATAGGCTGATGGGAAGTTCATGTTTAAGAATAAGGAAGTGTTTAAGGACGGTGCCTACTATTGTTATTGCGCACACGTTCTGCGCATCTTGAGATACTCGGATTTCCTGTCGGTGATGCTTACTAATACAGGGATATTTTTGCGCGGTTTAAAACTATCCGGAAAAAGTAGATCTTAGTAAGTACTCTTGGTATCCAAAAAGAAAATTGGGGGTAACCATGCATTTTTGAGAGATAATAAAGTTTCAATTTGAGAAAGAACGCCATACATTGCTTTGTATTTTAAAGCTTTTGACAAAGATTATTCATGAATTATCTTTGAAAAATGCGTGGTTACCCCCAATTTTCTTTTTGGATTTCAATAACACTTGTTAAGATCTACATTTCCTGCATAATCACACACCGGGGCAAAAATATCTTTAATAATTAGTAGGCACCGTCCTTAATTCTTTTAATTGCTTGCTCAACATAAATTTGGACATTGGCAATCCTTGATGTTGTTTTAACCTCTTTGGGTGACATTTGCAAGTTTGTGTGTTTAGAAGGAGGAATGGTCAGAAAGCATTGATGAAATGAAAGTAAATCGTGAATTTTAAAACCCCGGTCAGCCATTACTTCATGATAAGGCTGGAGGGAATTTAAAAACCTGCAGTCTTTGACAATAAACGCATCACTAGCCCTTCCATCATAGACGGGAGATGCAAATGATACAGCACCATTGGGGGTAATGCCAATCAAAAATTTAACAGTATAATGCTGCTTATAATTTGACCAACACATTGCAGCTATTTCTAAGCTAGAAGGTGTTTCTATGTAAACTTCGGTACAATCAATGATCACACGGCATTTAGGATAATACTTGAGAAACACGTCTGGCATATTCCTCTGTATTATAGACCTGTCAGGCCACAAAATAAGCCATTGTAATTCTTTACACATGAACTTCACCCAAGTAGTAAAGATGGAAGATACTATGCTTTCCGAGACTGAAAAACGAAATGCAAGGTCTTGCACTGGAAAGCCTTGCCTCAACCTGATGAGGCACAAAAACAATTCTTGCTCCAAAGTTAAGGCTCTCGCTGTTCTAATCACGGAGACTAATGTCACGCATGCGCATCATCAATGGCAAATTCAATTTTATTTGCATTGTGATTGGTTGAAAACCTTCGAGACAGTCTTAGAACGCGGGAAGAAAAGATGTCGACGCTGTCGCTAGTTGTAGTTTTTATTGCATTCACTTTCAATGCTATCTATGCACTTGTGGTACAAATACCGAAAGGAGATGGACAAAAGCTAGAAAGACCTCGGCAATTCCTTCTACTTGGGAAAGTCCTTTATCTCGAATGAAACGAAACATGCTTAGATCGGCTGTTTTACAATGATGCGGTGTGCTCAGACTTGTCAAAGAATTGCGCGAAGTTGGAAAAATTTTGCCTCATTTGCAACGCGTATGGTCATGATTGAATGTGCAAATCACAATATTGAATAATGGTACGTATTAAAGTAACTGGAACCGGCATTAAAATTTTCCGCTGTGGTTTTTTCACGTGGATACCCGCGCTTGAAGTGAATGCAAAACAAATTTGCCAGGTTGACGGGATTTGCTTATGGCGCGTCAGTGGTAAATGAGCTGGTAATCCGTTCAAAGGATGTCACAGCTTAAAATTTATCAATGAATGGAGTTAAGGTAAGTAACAGAAAAACATGACAGAAGAATTTCGTTTGTTCTCTCTTTGAAGCGAATACATTCTATCCGGACGAAAGAGTCATTTTGCAAAATGTCAATCGGTTTATAGCTTTTTCTGTTTAAACCAAACTCGGTCATTGAGAGTACAGGACTTTTGTCTCCGACGTTCGTCCACGAAAAGCCGTCAACAGGTGATATTTTGTGAGCCAAAGATAAGGTTTGACTAGAGATATTCCCGGTAAAAGTGGCACAGCGAATACTGAACCCCGACGTTTCGACTTCTCCGTTTACCAAAGTGCTTTTCTTTGTCGACGAAACAGTGCTTGTTGTTTCCACCATCAAGTGTTATTTTCTCTGGACTAAGATATCAAAAGTCTCTGTATTGTTAATGAGTGATTTTCATACCTTCTGGACATTTTTTTGTCTTTTCTTCTCTTGAAATGTGAACTACAACCGTGTATATTTGACGCGCAACTGAAATTTTCTTACCCCAAATCAGACAATGGCGTCAGTGTTCACGTTACTTTCGGTCAAATCTCAGCAAATATGTCTTTGTCCAGCGATCGCCATTAGTATGGAAAGCACATATTTGTGAAGAATCGAACTGCTTTGAAAGTTTTCCTTCAAAAGTGGCAGGGCGCACGAAAATGCCCTGTGAAAGTAAACCTAATTTTCATCGAAACTTGGCACTTTGTGATGCGTTGATTCAACTCTGGGTCAAATTCTTGAGATGCAATGCATTCTTAAATGCAATGTACTGCAAATAAGACTCTTGCTTTTATTGCAATAAATATTAGTCCCAGCTATTAAAAATTATACTTAATTACATAAAAAATGTTTAGTTAGTGTAGTAATATTTACAAATAAAAATGCCTGCTTACCACAACTTTGCACTGCAGATTTCGATTTGATAAATTTCTTACTTTAAATTTGAGGGAAACTGTAGTAATTGAAATTTTAAAGATATTTACAAACTGTATAGTAAAATTTACATGACAAGTAATCATTGTAAAATATAATAATTTTGTTCATGATGATTTACATGATAAGTAATTATACATTATATTTGTAAATGCATATTTTAAAATTTTCATTCCCTTGTGTGGCTGCCTTGCATGGGTGTGTGTGTCACTATTTGCACCTTTCTGCTTTTGGAATCCCATTAAATAAATAATACAAATATAACAATTCTTTAAACTTTGTACAGTGAATTATTTTACCTTTGTCTGCACATTCAACTTTTATGAGACATGTGACTGTGTGCAAGGAATGGCAGCAAAAATAAACAAAAACCAGGTCAATTAAATTTTTTGACACACAAAACAGCCATAATATTCAGGTATACCTCAAGTTCTCTTCAATTTCTTCTGCACGTTTTTTGCAGTTACTATAAGTTGCCATACACCAAGAATGAAGTGAAAAATAAATTTAATGAACACAAAATGGTGTGTGATGTTCCATCATCCTAAATCAATGTATATTAATTACTTAACACTGTTGGAATCAATATCAAATTTTATTGGGACATATTAGTTATTAAATACTGGCTCAATTACTGATACGGTAATATTATTGACGTACTATATTTAATAATATTATAATATAAATCCCTTTCACCCCTAAACCGGCCAAAACCGGCCATACTTGGTATTTTACTCTTCAATAGGAACCCCCAGGGGTCAATGGTTTAATTAATAGACTAAAAACATTTAAGATCAATGGCTGCACATTTTGTACACTTTCATCCTGATTTAGATAAATTTACTTTATTCTCTGCAGTGAGATAGTAACTTACCACAAAAGTGAGGAATGAATATGAATGAGCATGAACTGCCCACATCGAAATTAATAAGTAGTTAATATTGTATCAGAGTTCTATAACAAAGTCTCCTTTGCCTTTAATTGTCCTTTTAATTTTAAACATTGCACAGAAGACAAGACCTACTTTATGTATTTCCAGACATCCCAATTTTAATTGTACATTTAATGTGGGTGTAATTTTACATCTTCAAATGGTCAAGTGAAATTTTTACCTCCCCAAAGAGAACTCATTCAGAAAATTTCATTTCAGTACAACCTACAAGTCTGATGGCAGTGACCACATCATTCGTCACTATTGTATAGATTTACTAAGAACATCAACATCACTTTTGAATAATTCGCTGGTAGCATAAATGATGAAAACAATGAATAATTACTATGGCTAGACTTAATGGAGTTACCATAGATCAAGGACAGAATTATCCAATAAAGTAATAAACTGGAGCTTCATTATTGACTCATTTTAGCATATATTATCAAGCATGCCTTCATGATCAGTTGATGTATCTAAGAATAATGTTTTGGTTCCGTTAAATGAAATTTCTTGAAATTTTTAAGGTAGTGTATCTTGAGAGTGTTTGCACATGAGATAAATGCAGTGAACCAGGTTGGCCTCAGACACATACACAAAATAGCGGCTGGTATTAAATTTCTGTCGACGTATCTGTTGAGATAAGATGTTCTTTCAAAGGACTGAGGACATCTCATAACTCTAAACGATCAATGCAAGAAAGTGAATGAAGTGACATACTTCCTTCCAGCGCTGCATTCAAGTTGGATAAATCGAAGCCTGCGAGCTCGAGGGATATATTTCGCAACCACGTTAGATAGTACTCCCTTTCCAACAAAGGAATCTGGCCTTTGCTCGGGTCTTTTCGCACTTTGAGCATTTGTTCCGATGCATTCACTTAAATGGAGAAATAAAGCTAAAAAGTATAAAAGCTGACTCGAAGCAACTTCAGAAGCGTTGCTTCCCCGAGCAGACTAAAAGGGCTGCTTACAAAAAGCGTAACGAAAGAAAACTTTCCGCCGCCTAAAATGCCCCTTGCAGAATCTTTCCCTGTCACCTAAAGTTTAAATGACCGCCTTCAACTGGCAGAAGCTATATAGAACGATCGAAGAAGCACAGGTTGAAATCACCGCTTCGAAAGCCATCTTTGTTTATATCACAGCGCGCGGTTGGAACACTGGATACTACAATTTTCAACAGCCAATCAGACAAAAGTCTCCTTTGTTCCTTTGATGCCATAATGTGTGAAGTTTGGGCATGTTTTTCACCTGCCCAATAATGCATTTCCCCGGCTTTTGCTGACAACTGTTCGAAAAGCAACCGAAAAGCACTTGGACGTCATGTTCCCTCGTAAGCTGTTCAAAAGTAAAGCTGATATTACACTGCACCTGTGCTTCTTGAAAACGAAAGCGCTTCTCGGGTGCATTTGAAGGAGAGTTGCCATTGTCTTAACGGGTTACAACTTTCCTTTTCCTTGGTGAGCGTTTAGACTTATCACTGGCAATTAGGTAAAGCGTTGGAGCATGAGAGGAAAATGTAGGTTTTCCAAATTGGAAGTGATTTCAGCACACTACAGTACCTTATAGAAATGTTTTTCACCCAAATGGCTCTTTCCTTTAGATCCTTAGGGAAGTAATGCCATGTCAAATCCCCAGTAACGTGTCCTCTCTTCAGTACTTTTTCTGGATACCTAGAATCGTTATCACATCCCCCAACACAGAAGCGATCATGTGTCAGGTTTACAGTCGTTTCGATACAAAGTCGTTTCGATACAAGTTGATTCGATACAAATTGAAGTCGTTTCGAGACGTTAAATGTCACAATAATCACCAATGTTCTCCAAAGAACTATTCTTGATGCCAGTTTTCCTTTTTACGAGCGAAAAGCCGCAAACAATTCCGCAAAGTTCAGTTTTACGAGCACTACCTTCTTCCACGCGGCTGCCATCTTGTTTTTGTTGCCCTGATTACCCATGATTCCCCAGGTCGTCACTTGTTTCCATCCGCCAAACCGGATCTTCGGTGGAAATCTTCGGTTTAAGCGTCGGCTTTGACCATCGTAAAACAAATATGGCGGCCACTGCGAGGCTTCAAAGACTGGCTGATATTCAAGGTCGTCACTCGAACTATACTTCCCAGACTTGCGAATGAAGCAAGATTATTGTTGTCATGATTTGAATGACCGATTATCTTTGTGTTGGTGGTTTTTAAGACACACTGTAAGAGAGGGTATCACTATCATGCGATAGCTGCAGCTTGTAAACTTTAGATGCATGGCTAAATCTGCTAGTATCTGGTAAATTGGTTACTATCGAGCTCGGTGCGAAGTGTTTCATGTGGCAAGGATACAGTGGGGAATAGATGTTTGTGGAACACCAGTTTAATAAAAAGGGACGTCTTGTCAATTTGGTGGATGGCCGGATTGTTTCCATCCGCCAAACTGACGTGACGTCATCTGATCTTCGGTGGGCATCTTCGTTTCAAGCGTCGGCTCTGACCATCGTAAAACAAATATGGCATGTCACTAGTCCGGCAGTATATTTGTGTTTTGCCGCGTCATTGAACAGTGTTCAGATTTATTTCAATAAAATTTTGAAACCTAGGGTAATTTGTTGCAGGGTAAAGCTATTTTAGACTCTAAAAGCTTTCCACCGTGAACAACGTCAGTTTGATGGATGGCGTAACCAGGGCGCCACTGATTTCTAAAGACATGATTAACCTTTGCACAACTATTGTACTCACAGTAAGCCACATAATTAGCTGAATTATCATTCAACTTCAGAAAATATTGTGGTAATCAGTGGCGGATCTAGACCTTGAGCTAAGGGTCGGGGGTTGCTTGCCCTGCCGGCTTTTCCTCCTGCAGTAAGGTAGTTTTGAGGTAAATGCAAGCATTGTGATAATTTGGTTTTTTCTTGGTTAGGATTTTGCTATGCCGACCATTTATTTGGAAGCGGTCATAAGCTGTGTAATTTTTGTTTTTGAAAAGCCACAAATTCAAGAAACAACCATCATGGCCCGAGTACCATATGATAAACTACTTTCTAACTAAGCTTGCCAAAGCCATACTGAGGAATATTGCACCTTGGTCATTTTTGTATGGACCTCGCTGCGCTCCATCTTTAGTTCCACAATGTTCAACCCAGTATTCTCCAGCTCGGTTAGTAAGAGCTTAATATTTCCAAGTTGTTACTTGTATTTTGATTTGCCTTTTGGGTCCTTCAACACACAGCATGATTCGTGAAAATACTCACCAGAATATAAACAAAATGTAAAAAAAACCATGACTTATAACCTTTTCCATGGAAATGGCTTGTATGGCAAAGTGAACAAGAAAGCAAACACTTGGATTTACCTAAAGACCATAGGTTATCGGAGAGAACCAATCAAGAACAGAGGGAAAATGTTTGTTACATTAACATCAGCTATGTGTCTGGAACACCTGAAGAATTTCTTTTCTCGTTCAAACAAAAAAAGTCGTCTGTGATGTCCTGTAAAAACAATTCTTTCAATATCTTCGAGTGAGTCGCCGATCTCAACACTTGCCGCCGTTTTGAAAAGGCTTTTTTAGTAGACCCCAGTCTACTGCATCACACCTTTTTGCTCGGACCCGCTCGTTTCACCGCCCGGTCTCTTTCCGCCCTGGCGTAACCGATGCCGTATCATTCCATCCGTGAAACTGACGTTTAGTAACGGGCGACTGAGCACGAAAATTTACGACAGTAAACCGAACAGCTGTCTCGGAATTACGAAGAATTTCCCGCTATGCACTCTTGTTTGGCGGGCAATTTCGAAATAATTTTCCTCGTCCGCGAGATCTGCAAGTTGCTACTCAGTTGTTTGTATTCAGCACCAGCCGTTTGCTATGGCTTTGCCTGCAAATGCCGAAGAAAGCGCCATAGGTGAAGGCGGCCATTTAGAGAATGAGAAAGGTAGTGGTGCTACCGAATCCGTATGTACTTGGCAGGAGAAGTTAAGAGGGTCGACGAACAAGTATGTTGGCTACGTTGAATCTGTTGAGGCAGCCATGACTGTGATTAGACAATATGAACTGGAAACAACAACAAAGTTTTCTTGCTTTAAATCAGACAGAATGTTTGGAGCTGGAGGTAAGATTTGTATTATGGGCCAAGGAAGTAATAAACAATAATAAGATAAATAATAATATAAAATAATTATAGCAATAAGCGTTACAACAATTAGAAGGTTGTTTATTCACAACAAAGGACATTTTATTACATCAATAGATGTTCTATTTAAAGTACTGGATTTGGTAGGATAGGGATATGAACGTGTGTGTGTGGGGGGAGGGGATAAGAATGTTGGAGTAAAATGTGCACGTTCACAGTGGTATTGAGAATTTGATAATTTATCAGTCAATCAGAAATGAAGGTCTAAAGTTGAATAAATAGTAAGCTTATCTACAAAGGCTGTATGTAATATATGGGGTTGACTAAAGTATAGGTTTCACTCCAGATTACAGTTGAGATCATAATAAACATAACAAAAACTTTCCTTGTTTCCATGGCACAGATCCCTTTGCCAAGCAAAGGAAAGTCTTTTTTAAAGATGATAAAATACCATTTGATGGAGTTCCCTTCAGCATAATTGGCACCAAGGTATTTGACTGCCAACATGGCCCAGACAGGAAAAAGTCATTTAAAGCAAGACATTCTGAAAACAAGGTATGTTGGTTATGACCACATGTATGGAGCATTTTTCATCAGGCATGGCCTTTTCGTGCTTTTAGCACTAAACAGTGAGGATTAAAAATATCAATCTTTTAACTACAGATTGATGATCACGCATTTATAAGGAGGAAGTTTTTACCTCAAGATACAATGAAGTTTGGCTGCCCTGCAAGTATTCGTCTATCAGAAGTGATAAAGTACTGCAATTACAAGGTACAGAACTACAACCACAGATATCATAATATTAATAACTAATTTATCAGAAAAATATGTCCCTCATTTAAAAAAAAATCATGACTTTTTTTAAACCATATAGATCAGAGATGACACAGAAAGACTTCGAAGGGATATGTCTAAAAAGCTAAAGACCGACATAATCAGTGGAAAGAAACCCCAGGTTGAACGAAGAATATATGTTCATTTACCAAAGGAGGATGATCACAAAGATCACATCATTGGAGAGGTCTGTTGACATCAATAGACTGATGGTATTGGGATACTAACTCAATCTGAGGACAACAGTTTTATTTGTGTAGTAGCCAATAACACACTTCTGGGATGTGGGATATCACTTGATATGAGGTAAGCTGAAGCCACATTGGGTACCATGGCCATGTGACAGTGTCTACTAATGCTCTACCATGCTGATGAGGCCTAACAAGGCTGGAACAACTCCCCATGTCTACTGACACTGACAATCACATTTCATTTGATCGACCATATGGGGTGCTGCCCACAACCACATGGCCAAAGTGTTCAAATGTGGCTTCAGCTTACCACAAAACATTGCTTTGTACAATATTCTTTAGCTTGGCAGGTACTTGCTTGTCTTAAATGGAATTGGAAGTTGATTAAGACTAAATGAAATTGACTAGGAATCAGTAACTTTTAATTTATATATTTCGTGTTGGTGCTCATATTGTTGTTTCATTAAAGGAACATTCCATTTTAACAGCAGTGCCTTCACACAAACAGTTTCCGTATAATTATCTGTCAAAATTAAGTTCCATGTTTATTTTTTTCCTCATGTATCAAACCAAAAGGTTGGTGGTATTCTGCAGCCAATAGACAAAAGGCTTGACGTGAAGATTGAAGAGCTTGTTGGTGAAGGTGTGAAAACTGTTGATGAAATGAAGAGACATCTGAGACAATTTGTAAAAATGGAACTATTTCCAGGGCAAGCTCCACCAGCATCAACAAACAGACGCTATTACCCAACAGATGTGGATGTCAGGAACCACATGTATAAGGCATCAGTGAAAAAAATGCTGTCAAAAACTGATCAGGAACACCTGCAGAAGAAAATTGAAAACTGGCGTCAGGAGAACCCTCAAGACTTCTTCTTTTTTAGACCCTGTGCCCTAGCAGCCTCATCAACAGATGCTGAAGGTAACAATGATGAAACAGATAAAAACTGCGCGCGCACTGATCTTTTTTGTTTGCTCACCAGACAACCTGGCAGAAAAAACTTATGATCCGTTATGGAAATGAAATCACCCTCCTTGATGCTACTTACAAAACAATGAGATATGAGCTCCCTCTATTTTTCCTGGTGGTAAAGACAAATGTAAATTACATAGTTGTGGGGTCTTTCATCATTCAAAGGGAAACCACGGCTTCAATACAGGAAGCACTAGGGATATTCCATGACTGGAATGGCAGCTGGAAACCCCAGTATTTCATGACTGACTTTTGCCATGAGGAGATCCATGCCATTGAGAGAACATTCCCTGGTAAGAAGGACTCAAAATGGTTCCAATGTACTCAAATACACAACCTATAAGGAAACATTTGCAAAGTAAACATATGGATATTAGAATTTTAAAGTTCTTACTAAGTTAAATGTACATGTATTCACTCAAAACCTTGTTTGCCTCCTTGAATAAGCAAGGCTCAAATAACTGATTGGAAAAGCAGGCCATACATTACATCTTTGTCAGCCTGAGGGCATTCAGGTATTCAGTTACAAATCTGGATACTCCTATGAGGGCAAAGCCTTAAAGTCATGCTAAGGCTGGTGCCATAGGAGTTTTATCCTTCATAGTACTTAATCTGCAACAACTCTTTGAGAATATAATTATACTGGTGCATACAGGGTTCCCAGTTGAGGCTGAAACACCTGTCACAGGTTTTATTAGTTGGTACATTTTATGGTTGTATAAGTACCTCGATGATGCTTCAGTCATGTACAAAAGCAGCGCAGCAATGGCTGCTCAAAATTCTCCTAAAAACCCTAATATATTGGACATTAATTTTTATGTTGGCTTAACAGATACCACTACATATATTTGTGACTTTCATCGTGAACAGTGCTGGGATAGATGGCTACGAAAGTCTGAAAATGGTTTGACTGCCAGCAGGGAAGAGGTCCTAACATTGCTTCGTAATGTTGCAAAATCCTCAACGAAAGAGTCACTGGAGAAGAATTTGTCTTCCCTTAAGGATAGTGCACTTTGGCTGGCTAATCCCAAGCTCAGGAATTGGTTTGAAAAAACTTGGCTTACAGAGTCTAAGGTAAGAATGGACATAATGCAGGCAGCACACAGTTAAATTTACTTCTCTGTAATGTTATAACTATGAAGCACAGAATATCAATGACAGTTATATTATAAGGAAGAAAGCTTACGCCTGCAAGTCAACATCCTCCTTTACCATATACATGTAGGTTAATGAGATGCTTTGTTGAACTTATTCATGTACAATACATGTATCAAGAATTCTTGCAGTGACTAATTAACATGCAACAGGACTTGTAAGATCACATAAAGAGGCACAAAAGGGTTTCTTGTTGCTGTAGAGCGTGTGAAACGATGAAAGATTACAAAGAAGGATATTTAATGGTGTGGGAAAACTATATGTCTCCTTGCAACTCTGTTGTTCGGCTATACTTTAAGGGGACTTGTGACATACTTTACAGGAAATTGTACTGGGTAATTTTCCATGAAACATTTACTTTTACATTATTTTGAAGTGCCACTATAAACGGTGTTTGCATACAAAAAAATCAGGATAGGTCACAGAACAAAATTTCAAGCTATAAACAAATGATTTCCACATATTTTATTTCCATTTTGCATGATTTTACACAGAATTTAACTTCAGGTGTGCTACGCATATGAATTTTTAATTGTGATTTTGATTCACTCAGAGGACATGTGTATGTTAGTTATGGCGTGTGTAGACTGCATGGGTATGTGCAGCTTAAAACCAATTCCAGCCTCCCTAAGAGATTTAAGTCCTTGTAATTTGTTTTGTGTCACAGAGATGGGTGTGGGCATTCAGACAGGACAGATTCTTGATGAGTGTCAACACCAACAATGGCATTGAACGACAGAATGAGTCCTTGAAATACCAGTACCTGAAGGATCGAAATAACAACAGCCTCACTGGAATGATTGTGACACTAATCGAGGAATTTTTACCGGACAAATACAGAAGGTAGCTACCAATGTGGTTAGCAAATGCATAAAATTAAAGTTATAATAATAAGGATTAATCCAAAGAATTTGCCATACTTTCTGTAACTCAAATGTTACTCCATTATTGTTTTACAGCTCATTAAACAGTTGCTTGTTTTCCAGGTATGTGGAGCTTAACACAAGATGTAGTGAAGGGTACAGACGCTACAGT
>NC_090877.1:21880144-21885144 GCF_036669935.1 Montipora foliosa | reverse complement strand
TCTCTGTTTGAACTCCTCTTGTGTTGGTTTCAAATAGTGTACACACTAAATGAGTTTCAAAGCTTTTGTATAAAAAAGCCAACACCCCCATACGAGTTAAGTCCTATAACATGAAGATAACGGATGAGATGGTAAATTTTTTCCACGATTTAGGAAACCAAGAGATGCATGTGCACGTGTCCTCGAAGGAGAATTCCGATTTTTTGCGAGCATCCTCATGTCCAAGTCGAAAAAAAATCTATTTTCGCAACGTGAAGATTTAACTAAAACCATACACAATAGAATGAGAAATGAGTCAATTTTCAGTAGGTTAGGTAGTTATCAATTTAGTTTATGCGTAGAATAAATCACTTGTTTCCTTTTCTCTTTTTCACACAGGGATGGTCACATTTCACGCATCAGTGAAACGCAGTAGGCGTGACAACATGCCAATCAGTAGTTATATTAAAGGCCTTGGGTTCATCTTTCATGCTTCGCTAATCAAGACAAGGAAATCATCCACGTAAACAAATGGCCACTTCCGAGTTCATGTCTGCCTCCTCTTCAAAGCGAGTCTAAGTGCGAAGTTTTTCTTATGGAAATTAGTTTTCATTTTCCGTCACAAAAACTTCGCACTTAGACTCGCTTTGAAGAGGAGACAGACATGAACACGGAAATGGCCTATTAAAGCAGCTGGAAAAAAAACAATGAAGAATAATTTGTAGTGGAACACAACGTGGTGAATTAAAATTTTATATGAAGAGAGTACTCACGGAAAATAACTGAATTCTTCCTACGGGCTTCTCGAGGCTTTGATGCTCGTGTGCTACTTAAGGACGTTCGCGCCCGAAACGTTCCCACGTACAGATTTTTTTTAAACTTGCCACGCAGAAAGGTAATGATCTACTTTTGCCAAAAAGGCAAAAAAATGGGGGTCACCGTGCTCATTTTCGAGATCATAAGGTGCACTTAGAGAAAATTCCGTTATTTTAAGACGATCTTAGCTTACAACTGTCAGCAATAAACAAGCTACATTAGTGAAATTTAGATCAGGTAAACGTACTCAATTCAACATAAATAATATAACTAAACAAACTTTTGCAGCTGATGTCTTTTTCTGAGGTGAAATAGACCATGAAAAAGGATATATATTAGTCTAAGAAAGAAAACGTCGGTCGCACGAGAGCATAAAACTTCTCACGCACAGATTTTTTTGGTTTTTTGTTAAAATGTACAAAATTAGGAAAGGAAGTGATCTACGAAAAGAAAAATGGGGGTCACCGAACATTCAAGAGAGTAAAAATCACTGCGAGGTTCTCAAAGCGATTGTGTATTCGCACTGTACGCCATTGCGTGACATTTCCGAGAAGACCTGGGTCCACAGCTATCCCATAATGCCACATACTTTCACGTTACATTCTTATGGAAATTGTTTGCGCCTTTAGCGCGTGTTTACCTTCGTCGTCTGCGATGCATGACGTGTGCGTGACATGCGCGAAAAAATGCGCAGTAGCAATGGGCGCGAACGTCCTTAAAGCTCGTGGCTCGCATAAATTATGCTCGCGCCATGTAGTGTAGCCTGTTTAAGGTGTTTAGTTGACCACAGAATGAGGCTTTTGTCTCGCAGAGGTAATAGAGGTATTCGTGAAACGAGGAGACTACTAATCAACTGAAATCAGATGAAATCAAATGTTTGGTTTTTTTTAGGAGAGGGGAAAAGCGGGGTACCCGGGGAAAAACGTCTCGCAGCATAGTAGAGACCAACAAACTCAACCCACATGTGGCGTCGAATCCGGGAATCGATTCCGGGGTCACACTGGTGGAAGGCGAGTGTTCTCACCACTGCGTCAGCCCTGCTCCCAGATCCCATATTGTCAAAAAGCTATCTAGTCCTCAAAGTCCGCTTTTGTTTTGGTCAGCACAAAGAACACGGACTATGGCCACTTCCAATTTATGCGCAGTCGCAGTTAAGGTCCATTTGTGTAACCACTGTTGTTTCAAATTTCTGAGCGTGCGTAGACTAGCCGCAAGTCCGTGATTTGAGGACTTCCTGCCCTTGAAGTGGCCAGAGTCCGTGTTCTTATTGCATACTGTAGGGAATGCCTCCTGTTTATCGAATGTTGCCCCACTAAATCACAGGTCACACACAAAAGAAATTTTTACAGATCTTAGTAAAGCCACAACTGCCCTCGTTGCGACAAAACACAGACAAACTCACTGACCGCATGCAAGTTAACTGTCAATCAAAAACACTCGGATCCAGTCTCCGACACGGACTCTGGGGACGAGATTGGTAAAAACAAAAGGAACGAAGTTAAAGCAAGAAATCATGCGCAGAAGCGTATTCTTTATCAAACTCGAAAAAAATAATGAGCCCGATATTAGTAACATAGAATCCCGGCTTTTTTGTAGTCGACAAAGCGAATGATTTTTGGGGTCTTATGCATTATGCATAAAGACCCCATCTTGTCAGTATGTCACTTTGAGGACGAGAACACACGTGACAGTCTGGCTTGTAGACTGGGTACTAGTAATTGCGAGGTCATTGTTTTTCAAGTGTCGGCCATTGCTTCTAGCGTTGGTTGTTTGCAAATAAATCTGCGGTCGTTTTCCCTGTTTTGGGAAAAATTTGAAGATTTTTCCGTCGCAAATTATTTGTAAGGTAAGTTATTTGTGTTTCAAAATTGATCTGTCGTGCTGTTTCAGATTGGTTTTCTTTCTTTCATTTCGAAAATTAACTATCCTTTGCCTGCCTTGTTTGTTCTTTTTTATTTCATCCAGGTGACGTCGCTGAGTGGAATCGATACGGGAGTTGTTTACTCTCGCAAGCCAACATATTTAGACTCGGCTTGTGTTTAGTGCGGATTGCACTGAAGCTAAGATGCTTTCGCAAGCCCACATTCATTGGCTCGAAATCCGTTGCGCACCACATACCTCACAAGTATCTCACAAGCTATCACAAACCAGTATTTATCGGCTTGAAATGTCGGTGTGGGTTACATCCCAAACTGAAAGAGTTATTGTACTCTAAAAAATAGTGGCATTGAATAAGAGTTTTGCACTCTCAAAGAATAGTATTTCGTACTCTTACTGTTGTCTGCTACTAGCCGCCAGCATGGGAACAACAATCGAACAATACCGGTCAAGGATCGGCTGTCACAACAATTTTGTGAAAGTCAAGGATGCATTTTCAGGTGTGCGAGGGCGATTTTGGAATACGTCGCTTATGATGTTTTACTTAAATATGTTTTACTTGCCAACATTAAAACAAGTTGTTGGGCATTACAAGTCGTGTAATGAGGTGATGTTTTGGTTTGCACAAATGATGTGCTACAATGTTTATATCCCATTGCTTATAAGGCAAGCAAATGATGTGGAGGAAAATCCAGGTCCTACAATATTTGGTATCATTGATCCAACAACCACTGTGTCCGCTGACTCTAGTCAAGGAAGTGAAACAATCTTTGGTGTGAATGCTGGTAAAGTAATGTGTAGCAATGTCACTTCCTGGTATTATACCATCAAATACAAGAGTAATTCTACTTTGAACAATATTTTGGTTATTGGAAATAATCTATACAGTCTATAAGATGTTCTGTGCGAACAAATGACTATTTGCTGTGAACTGATGTTCCAGACATGGTTTCAATATTTGATAGAGTGTTTTTATTGCAATATAGTGTATTAATGCCATTGGTTAACAAACAACAATTGTAATTCCGTTGAGAGTTTGAAAATACTCCTAGAAGTGAATTTCTAAGAGACATATATGGACCAATTTTTGATGTCATGAACAAACTTCTCGTAAATGATTCACTATACACCCTTTTAATAAGTCTTATATATGCTGTTTTCTGCTAATGACGTCAAACTCTTGCTTTCAAATTTTATTTAGAAATGTACAAAGGCCTAAAACTTTTCTGATTTCTTTTCTGTTTTTGAAGCCTTCGTACATTTCTGAATAAATTTTAAAAGCATGAGTTTGATGTCATTAGCGGAAAACGGCATATATTAGACTTATTAAAAGGGTGTATATTGTAATGAATACACTTTATCAAATATTGAAACCATGTCTGGAACATCAGTTATCAGCAAATAATCATTTGTTTGCACAGAACATGTTATAGAACTGTATAGATTATTTCCAATAACCAAAATATTGTTCAAAGTAGAATTAGCCCATAAACTAATATCTTGTATTTGGTGGTATATCATAGCAGTATGTGACATTGCTACACCTTGCTTCTAGCATTCACACCAAAGGTTGCTTCATTTCCTTGACTAGAGTCAGCAGACACAGTGGTTGTTGGATCAATGATGTCAAACATTGTAGGACCTGGACTTTCCTCCACATCATCACCTGTATTTTTAGGTATTGCTAATGCTGTGTGTACCATCAATGTTTATTACTGCTACTCCAGTAGATGCTGCTAGTAACACTGTTGGAATCTCAGGATTCATTGGAGCATGTCTATAGGTTTTTACTACAGTGTGGTAAAGTGTTTTCATCAAATGGCTTTTCCCAGCACCACCACCTCCAGTTATAAACAAATAAACTGGTTCAACATTTTGTGACTTCAGACTGTTGAGGTTTTCATTTTATTTCTAGTCCATGAAAGCACCCTGTTGTAAGCTTTAGGTTGCGTTTTTTATTATGTAATGATCTACATGTAACTGATCGACGTAATTGCTCATCAGATCTTTCTCTTGGCTGTTTATACATTGTTACTGGTGATGGACTGATTTCCAGTAGTGTGGGGATTTGCACCAAGCTCTGAGAGTACTTGTTCATTGAATGCCTCATCTAGTGATGATTCATCTTAGAATTCTAGTTGAATTTCAGCATTCTTTTGATCATTTATAAGATCATATGAATGTATGACAGTGCCATGCTTGTTTCTTAGCCAATCTAGTGCTTCTGTTACTGGTAAATAGCTGATAGAGATGATGTAGCGTGCAGCAAGAGTTGTCTAAACTGTGCAAATGGCATTAAGAGGAATTTTAGTGGCAAGTCATCGATG
>NC_090877.1:21867644-21875144 GCF_036669935.1 Montipora foliosa | reverse complement strand
TCTCTGGAACAAAAAGAGAGATTTGAAAATAGTAAACAGCATTCTTCTTCTCGTAGACTAAGGGCGCGTTCGATTGACCCTATTCCGGAATAAGAATACGTGGCGTGATGATTAAAACGGTATGTTTGGCGCGTTTCGAAGCAGTAAGGATAATAAAAATATGTTTAAAATAGCGTTTAAACCGATATTTGACAATTTTAACGTGAATCTCCGTAAAAACGAAGGATTTCTAACTTATATTCCATGTATTCCTATTCCAGAATACGGTGAATCGAACGCACCCTAAATATTTCTCTTAAAATGGCTTAGCTAGGAAAGATGCGAATTTCGTCACAGTAGCACTTTAAGTACTGAAATTTCATTTTTTCAGTGAACCTCAAGTCCTAAACAAACTATTGTCGGTTCCTTCATTCACATTGCATATGGGTAGTGTCTTCTAAACCACAACAAATCGCCGTGTTTGGATGAAGCCGACAAAATGAAAACCTAGTTACCTTTATGTACCTATCCACAATGAACAGTGACGTGGATACCAGATACTTACCTCTTGATAATAAAAAATGAAGAAAAGCGTTTCAGTGGACAATCTCTGAAAGAATTCTATGGAGTCTACGTGTTGAGGAGGATGTTGATGATGATGTGCCGGTGTTGGATATGGATTCCGCGGTAAAAAAGGCCTGATGACAAAGAAATAATAGCTTAGAAGTTGACTTTCAATGGAGAATCAGTTTTTCAGACAAGAAATTGTCAACAGAGAGAGGTTCCAAGAGCGGCCCCACAAACGAATATAATCGTCTTGCTTTATCCTAGGTAAAAGCTGAGAGAGCGCTCTTGGGTGTGATGGGGTCAGCTTAATTCTTAACGAAGGATCGTTTTAGTAACTCATAAACAAAATTTAATTTGGAGTTCCTGCATCTAGCTTGGGTTGACTCACGAGGTCATAGCCTTGGCAGAAAGATAGAGTGCTAAGTAAGAAATAAATGAAAATGATCGATGAAGGTCAGACTACAGAAACTGATAAAACACCCGCAAATAATTAACAATTATTGGACGAGGTTGAGCAAAATGTCGTGATTTGTCAGTGTTGAGCAGATCAATTATTTGCCGAAGCCGAAGGCTGAGGCAAATAATTGATCGGCGAGACACTGACAAATCACCATATTTTGCGATAACCGAGGTCAATAATTGTTTTATCATTCGATCGAGTTTGTTTTTTGTTCTTGTTTCCGAGAAGTCGTAAGCGCGCGCTGCCTTGCAGAGTCGTATAATGGCACCAATCAATTGGTTTCCTTATCAGCATAATTATATTTGTAGACTTCAAACTGTACTTAACAGTCAAACGTTCAATAACACTAGGCATCAACAAAGCTGAAGAATTTCACAGTTTTCAAAGCGTATCCCGACAAGTGAAGCTTTGGTGTAGAGCTCGCCATTTTTCTTTTCTGGCTTCAGCATAAAATCTCTTTAGTACATATGCATTCGCCAACTTGTCCTTCGCGTCGATGACACGAGTGACTCTTCGTCTACCTTTCTTTCCTTGAGATACTCTCTAAATACGTTAAATGCAACTTTTGTTCCTTTCTTAGTATTTTCACTGTTCTTTCGATCTACTAAAGATGTCGAATCATTCTCTGACAGCTCGGGGAACCGATCTGTCATTTTCTCACAAGAGCGTGATGTCAACTGCGCATGAGCAGAATGTTATTTGCAGCAAAACACTCATTTGTAGGCAGTTATTTGCAGGTCACGTGGTGGGCTCTCGGCCAATGAAAAGGAAGGGCAAAATCCATCCAATGATAACAACCTATGATTTTGGGTTTCAGGGTGATCAAGTTCTTATTTACAGGGTGCTTAGTGAGAAATCTGCCTCGAAATGTTCTTAAAATTTTTCAGAAATATTTTACATTTTTAAAACTGGATCATTGGATAATGCAATTCGAGAGTTTTGATTGGCTAAGCCATCATGGGTTAAGAGCCATTATACCATGATCTACAAACACGGCAAGCATATGCGTGATTTTTTGGGCCTTTTTATATTTATTGTAGTCTAGTTTTCTATATTTTGGGGGCGTTTTTAATAAAACAATTATTCCACTCGCGCTTGTTGGATATGAGATGATTATAGCCAACTCGGCGATACGCGCCTCGTTGGCTATCTATGATCTCATATCCAACGCGCGCTCATGGAATAATTGTTAATTATACATTACTAGAGGATTAACCTGCACCCGGCAAATAGCCTGGGCCCGGTTGTTCAAAAGCTGATTAACTTAATCCAGGATTAGCGTAAACATTTGTTTCACGTTTTCAACTTTTTGGTGAAAGTTTATTTTGCTTATTTTTGCTTTTCAAGATTGACGTCTTCTAATGTAAAGTTTTGCCGATACTCAGCGTTGAACAGCATTTGGGCATAGAGAAATAAACTCCTTGGTTAATTTTTAATCTGGGATTAGCCTTAATCGGCTTTTGAACAACCGGGCCCTGAGATTCTGGTTTATGTTTTTGTTTTGGTGTTCTGATTCGCTTATAAGGCCCTTCCAGCTAAACCAGGCAGGCCGACCAAAGGCTGACAAACATAGACCACAATACACCGGTAACTCCGCACCCTACTCTCCGTGAGCAGTGTTTGGGTTAACTTCTCACATGATCAACAACAGCGGTAGAGGAACCGGGCCTTCAGTTAACAGTGCTCCTTCAGGCTTCAAACCCACGACCTCCATCCCGCACAGTAGTGAAAAAAAAAAAATCTAAACACATCGGTAATCAGTTAAGAAGGAATTACATGTAACTGTAACATGCGAGAAAGGAATGGTCTGGCTTAAATTTGCTGGAGTTGTCCTCATCTATGACGTTGAACGTTGAATAAGGGATGAAAGAAAATGTTTCATCTTTTCTTATTGAAATAAAAGAAATAACTCGTTTTCAAGACAATAAGACAAAAATGGCGGAAAGGTCCACAGCTACCTTGCAGATACATGTACCCCTATTTCATTCGAGTAGCATAAGCAATAAGTTCCATCTAATAGGAAACTAGTGTAGTTAATGATCACACCTGACTTTTTCGGAGTCTGCAGGAAGGGGTAGATGATGGTAGGCTGCCTCCAGCATAGCCAACTGATAACATCTTTCCTTGTTCAGAGGTACAGGACCTAACGGTGCCACGCCTAGGAGAGGCTGGAGATGTGCTGTGTTGGTCTCTTGTACCACCTTGTTCTCATCTGTTGTCTGACTACTGCTTGACTCCAGCAACGCTGCAAAAATACATACACAAATACAAATTTAAACCGTAAGAGGGCAATTCTTACTCACTTTCTGCAAAATATTTATCTTTGTTTTTAAGTGCCACGACTAAAAAAACGGAAAGTGTAAGACTGCTAATTTGTAATGCAAGCAATGCAAGCTTTGATATAACAGTTCACCAAAAATAAAACAGAGAGCAATCGGCCTTTGAGAGATGGATCAATGAGAAAAATTGGAGAGGTGAAGACTCACTCACGTAAAGATAATGATCATAATAATAACCTTTATTAACGCGTCATGTGTATCTACTTTACATAAACTAGTAAACTAATTGGGGGCACCCATCTACATTATAAATTGTTAAGATACAATACAAAATTAAAAGTTCTATACAATTACTTCAAATGCTATACAAATTTCTTATAACTGGCTACATAGATTACTAAAAATGATAAAACCACTGCCCTACGCTTAAAACACCTAAAATGATAACGACACTATCCTTACTCTAACCCTAAAGTCGATACATACAATAAGAACAAAAATGATGATGAATTGTTCTGATCAACCCATACACCGAGGGCAATCCTTACAATGATCATCTCCCACAAGAGTTTCTAAATTAGTTTTCCAGGCTAATCTTATTTTTGAACGGACTTGCTGAATTACCGTTCTTAACGTCAGTTTTGACCAGTTTGGACTATGTTTATCATAAATAATTATAAAATAATTAGGATAGTACGCACAATCTCATTGGTCAATAGCTGTGTTTAGATGACAGTATGGAAACACGGTTGTGACATCACACGAATTTTGATTAGTTGTGTTTTCAGACGCGTGCTTTGATTGGCTGGTAGGAAATATGAGCGTGTATCAAGAAAATCTATATCAATCTAGAAGTAAAAAAAACAGAATTTCCTTCATTTGTCGAATTATCTTTGAGAAATATTTTATAAAAGCAATAGAGGACTTTTTTCCGTCTTTCCATGTAGCCTCATCTAAACACTCGGGAGAGTTGGGTGAATTCTAGACAGTTATGCAAACCCTCAACTGCGTCTCGGGTTTGCACAACTGTCTCGAATTCTCCCAACTCCTCCTCGTGTTAAGGTGAGGCTACGGAAAGACGGAAAACGTCCTCCATTTCTTAATTATTTCACGGTGTTGTATTTAGTCACTATGAAGTCAGAGTTTTATAGATTGTACGAGCTACTATTTTTCTGGAATAACACTTGGATGTACTCTGGACATAGACCATGCTTTACTCTGAACGTGAGTGTTGCAATGTCCTGTAACCTTTGGTTTCGTAGCGTGTTTACCTTGGCCATACAAGCTTCGGTTGTAGTAAACCCCGCAAGGAAGGATGATTGTTTGGGCCATTTTCTCCTTCATGGGATAATCCCAACAGCATATCAACAGCAAGTTTGTCTGTCCCCAGAGTCCGCTTTTCTTTTGGTCAACGCAAAGAACGTGCCAAAGCAGGAAGTGCGCGAATCACGGACTTCCGGCTCTTCTGCGCATTCTCAGAAATTTGAAACAATAGCGGTCCTCAACAGTTACAACATAAAACCATTACATTACCGAGACTGGCGACTGTGCCTGTGGCCAGAGTCCGTGTTCTTGTTACTGACCAAAAGAAAAACAGTCTCTGGGGACGAGATTGAACCTCTGTGCCCAAAAGCAATAACATGGTGAAGAAAAACTTCCTTTGGGAAATTCATGACCTGCTAGGAATGAATTAACAGAGGTGGAAGAATTTACATACCTCTACTTCCTGAACTGTAGTCTGTTGGAGCTGGGACTGGATTACTTAACCCAGCCGTGGCCACTGCTTGCGCTGCTATAGACTTTAGAGATGAAAAGGAGTTGGACGTTGAAGGCTGCTACAAATGACATGAAAATTAAGAAGATATCAAGGGTATATTCCTAGAAATGAATCAAAAACTGTAAATACAAAAGGGGTTAAGCCTCTTTCCCTTTCAAAATATAAGTTTGGTCTACAATGTTCTACAACAGCTTGCACTTCATGACTGAGGGGATTCCAAGAAATAATGTTCAGTTACAGAAGTGCTGGCCTAAAAAGAACTGACCTTGGAATTGACAGATTGATGACAATACCAAGGCAATGGAATACATGAATATCTTGTCTTTCAATGGGTTACGTGCTTTAAACATTTTAAAATTGTTTGGCATTCATAATAAGCTTACTTGTACTATCTTGTCTACTGCTTATTGCTGCAGATAGTTTCGAGTCACACAACAAAAAATAACTGAAATTCAAAGTCGTTCAATGAAAAAGGCCAAGAACTCGGAATGTTGGTGGAAACAAATCTTTTAATCACCTCTCCAATTCGCAGGTCTGTGCAATACATCATTTCCGAGTTATTTGTCGAAGCGTTTCACGCAATTTTGTACATGTGGTTCACCAATATGGTGGCCTGTATTCAACGAAAACATCTGGAGTTCATGTTGCGATGAAGACGCTTACTTTTCGCAACTGAGATAAAATACATGTATATGAACGCATTTCCTAATGTACTTGAAAGTCTCAAACATCTGAGATTCATAGGGATGGACATTTTTTCAACCAAATAGCTTTATATCGTGGTTTAACACAAGGTGACAACTTAGAAATTCAAAATACTGTATTTTCGAAACGAAAGACGTTATGGAACTGGGACCTTGAAAAAAGATTTATTTCTATGTAGATCATCTTCAATCTCCTTCAGCTAAACATTCAGAAGGTCTTGCGATTTTGATTTTAGAATTTGAAGACGTCAATGTGAAAATCATGTATCGCCTTCTTTCTTCTCTCAAGTGGGGTCCAGAAGGAGGTACGTTTCGTACGGTCCCTGGTCAAGACCTAATAGAATCTCCCTTCGATTCCACGCACAAACCGTCGTTAAATTACCGCAAGCATAATTGAACATCTTCCTATCGGCAGCATTTCTACCATTTAGGTAAACTAGTTGCTAAAATAATAATGTGCAGAAGTATATTTTTCACAGGGTACCTTCACGATTAAGGCTAACTGGAGAAGTTGCTTCGAAGTTAACTAAAAAAATAGCTATGTACCTGAGTTGGTACAGGATTGGTCATGAGATGAGGACCACTCAGAATTGACGTAGTCTGGTTGGATGACGAAACCAAAGAATCTCCTATTGAAATAGCAGAGTTGGCGAGTACTGAACTTGAATTTGAGACCAGTGGTGCATACATCGATAATTTAACCCCACTGATATCTGAAGCTTGCGTAGAAGAAGGTACAGAGCTGGGTGGAAGGGAAGAGGTCATGCTTGTTGACACAGACTGTGTAGGTGTCGATACAACTGAAGACGTCAACGACTTGGTACCTAATACCGAGCTAAGAACAGGTGATGGTTGCGGCACAGGAGTTGGCTGTGATGGCGTTGGTGCTGTTAATATTGCCGGAGGTGTTGTAATGGACATAGATGCAATGGATGACACAAAGTCTGATATACATGTCTTTATGTTTTCTGTTTCTGCAAAAGAAGACAAACAAAACACTTTCTTGAGGAAACTGACGATTTAATAAAAAATTAGTGAGCCACTTGTCCTTTCTTAAGGGGGACATAGTTTTTGACTAAGTTTAACCCACCCATACCTCGAACGCCCTAGGACGACTCCCCCATTGATGAGTAAATCGTGTGGCGTTAGACAGAATAAAATCTGTCAAGTCTTACTCTCACGGATCAATGGGTTAAGGACGGTGCCTACTATTGTTATTGCACCTACGTTCTGCGCATTTCGAGATGCTCTGCTTTCCTATGGGTGGTACTACATTGTGAAAAGACTGCACCGTGCAGAGTTTACAGCACGCAAAGGAATGCAAAGGATTTTCACGTAGGTGATGGGCAGGTTCAGAGTCATTACAAACGTTGCAATGTTCTTCAATTCGCACCTGTACATTTCTCATGGTCTGACATGAAAATCCTTCGCATTCCTTTACCTGGCGTATACTACGCACGACGCAATCTTTTCACAAGCGAAGAATCTCTTAAGGCCTAACGATCCAAAAATGGAAACCTGCTTTAAACAGACAAATTCATTGCTACATGGCGAAACTGTCCCCATTGTGAATTACGCGATAGTTAGCAACCATTTACCGAAGTGGAGGTGGCTAGTGGTGGATATTTATCCGCCACTATCCACCAACACTGAGGTGAATAGTTGTTTAAGTATATACTAAAACAGTGAGTTAATATAGCACAAAAATATGATTTTACTCATTTATTCCTGCAA
>NC_090877.1:21845144-21865144 GCF_036669935.1 Montipora foliosa | reverse complement strand
TGTGGTTGCTCTGTACAGATTGATCCATGCCACCTCCACCTATCAAGCCAGGCTGTGACAAACTATTGGGCACAGCCGGAACCACTGATGAGACATGGTTAACCATTCTGGATGGTACACTTGAAACTGGGGGTAACACTGGCTCACTATCAACATGGTTTTGCTGTGAACCAGCAGCCACAGCATACCCAGATACAGGAGGAGGGGGTGCACTCGATGGCAGGGTCTTCTGCGATGACTCCTCTCCATTGCTAGATTCGTGATTCTCAAAAGCATTTGCATGGAGCATTGAGCTGAAAATAAAAAAAAAAATCAATCAAAATTGCTGCTTATGGTCCAAGGAAAGAGAAAAGAGCCTCAAAACAAATAACCTAAAAGACAACAAAAATAATTAGCAAGGAAAGTTCATGTTATTTTGGTGCAATTCAGACTTCTGGTCAAACAAATGAGGGAAAATAGTTTTAATCATATTAACCATGTTTAAGCTTGAGTTAATGGGAATGGGATATCTCGGTTTTTATTGGAACCACGAGTTGTTGTTGAAACCTTGAAGCAACATCCAATGTAATCCCCTAAAGAAACAACTCACTAGCTGACAAAGTACACTACTGCATGACGGCACCACAGAAATACGTTTTTGTGACGTCAGAGTAACTGGTGATTGATCATCACCATCTGGCTGTCGAGTTTTGAAATGAGTTTTTAGAGTTCCATAAAAGATTAGTATTTTGCATGATAGTAAGGTGAGAAATATTATTGATACTGCTTGCTTGTTGTGAGTTTGATTCCCTGAAACAGGATTTAATACTTAAACCACGTCTGTAACGAATAGAGGTACAAAAGAGTCATTTTGAATGGAGTAGAGTGCAGTTTGCTGACTCCAGCTGACAAAGCTTCAACCGTCCTGTCCCTCATAGTAAAACTCAACGATGGGTATCCAGGCAAAGCAGAGAACTGGTTATACATGAAGCTTTTCGCAAGGAGTTTTGAGACTGGTTGGATTCAAAATGTAACTAGCATGAAGCGACAGAGGTAAGTCGTACAATTTTCACACCAACTTCGTGTTGACATGTCGCTTGTTCGGCTCACATTGTTCACTAACTTATTTATTTTTTTATTACAGACTCACTCCACTAAATTACAAACAGGTAATTACTTAATTGATTAATTAATCACTACAGCCACAGAAACGCTGCCTGGTCTTTGACTTGGTGCACAACATCTTTTGTAAACAAAATTTACTTGCCTCGGACAATTTCACATCAAGTGCAACTTCAGTTTGGTTCAGGCAAAATATATATTATGAAATGAGAACTCTCCAAAAGGTTGAGCTGAGTTTGAAAGCTAAGTTTACAGCATTCGCTCTAAGTTTTAACTTTTTTCGCTGTTGACAAGACTCATGGTGAAAACCATTTAAAAGTTGCCGGCATTTTGTGTTTTCATTAAGGTGTGCCGCTAACCAGAAAAATTCTGCAGCACGCCCCAAATAACGTATTTCCGCGGTGCCCTACGCGACAAAATACACAAATGCTTGATTCACAGCAATATTATTGCAAGTAAATTTCCAAAAATTTGAAGAATAAACCTGTTTCCCCTATTATGACTCTCACCCCTGGGGAAAGCAATCAAAAGGCCAAGAATATCCCCCACCCCCCTTAATTTTCAAAATAATATCATCTGCAAAGGATTGGTTAGTATACATATTCTTTCAGCAAAATAGGCAGAACTGAGACCCAACCAAGTATTACCCCTCAATAAAACTCAAACTTATGATAAGTGATACTCACTTCATGACCTTTGATGGTGTATTACCTAAAAGACAGCAGTAACAAATGATCAAACAAAGTTCACAACACCAACCTTGCAATAACCTACATGTACTAAATGAAATAAATGCACTCTGCTTGTCAATTCTACTCACTGGCTTTGATGACAATTGGTGGACTAAATGGACTCAATACAGTTGCTGATGTCGTTTGAGTGAACGAGGGTTGCCCATTGCTGGTTTTAAATGATGATGTCCGTGGGGGTGATGAGCTTTGGAGACTATTTCCTTGTGTTGGTCCATTCTTTGAGGTCGAGTTTTTCCTTGGTGAATTCTGAAAGAAATGTATATCCATGTATTTTTGAAGTGCAAGCTATAGATGAAAGAGAGAAATGATCCTTACACTTATCTAGACAATTGATTTAAGTACCCATTGACATCTGGGAGTGAGACTTAAAAAGCCCCCCTTCAACCGACAGGCTTTCCGATCGCTCGTTTTTGTTCGTTATGGAAATTCGCATTGCTTATTGTTGCGCTCTAATTGTATGAATTTCAGCTTTGGCGGGGTGTTCATATATGAAAATTGTTCTGCGGCACGCAATGCCTGTTGGTTGAAGTTGGGCCTTTAACAGATTTTATTCTGTGTAACGCCAGAAAACTTTACTCGTCCACTGGGGGTATCCTAGGGCATTTGAGGTATCAATGGGTTAAGCAATTGTCTCTGATAGCCACCTGGATTTTCCGGGTGGCTCCAACAGGGTTCGAAACCATGACCTCTGCGATGTGGTGCAATTGGTGCAGTTGGTAGAGCATTGCACCAGAGGTCATGGGTTCAAGTCTCAATGGAGCCACCCGAATTTTCCAGGGGTCTTTTGGAGATAATTGCTTAAATTGTCCAGATACTGTACTGTAAATGCAAGGATCATTTTCTCTCTTTCGTTTGGTGAATTCTACTGTAAACACAAATACTCAGTAGGTAAGATATTATGCCTTCAGTAACAAACAGTTCTCAAATTCAAAACCTAGTGAAGCAACAGTTGATTAATTTTGTTATCATGCCTTCCTAACCTGTATAATATAAGAACTATATCATTGGCCAAGAAAGTCATGTATTTATTGAAATGAAACCAAACCTTATTTTGAATTTTTGGAAGATAACAGGAAACAAAATTAATCATTTCATAGCCTACTTGTGGCTATGATCAACAACATTTGCCCTTATAAACATGACTGGTTCAACATACATGCAAGTATCAGTGTTGTTTACACTTTAAACTCATACTCAGTTCCTGCCAAATCTACTCAATAATATTGCTTAAAGTCAATCACTAGTATGACTCAACTTCAAATTTCTCAACCAATTCCCAAAGAAATTTGTTCACAACTTGTTACTGTATTAGTTAGACTTCAGCAGCTTGCCACTTCCCATCCTACCAAACAAGCATGTTCACGAACTGCAGTTAATCTTTTTTGAGGATACAAAAACAATAACATATGACTTGCCCAAGTTCTTATGGTCAGTGCTTACATTTATGGTGTTCTATTTTATTCTGTTTATTTAATTTCTCACTTGACTGTACTTAAAGTCAAAGTGCATGTACTGCTTCAGCATTCAACATACTGTCAAAGCCTGTCTGAGTACCACCATTCACAAAAAAATCAAATACACAGATGTACATGAATTAGAATCAATAACTATTACCAGCGTAATTTTGGTTCCAATTCCACCAGGAGTTCCAGGTGTAGTTGGGGTTCCAGGTGTCCCAGGGGAGTTGGGAGGTATTGTTGCACTTGGTGACAGGGGAACATGATTAAGAATAACATCTCCATCTTCATCTGTAGGTGATGTTGCCAAGTTGTTTACTAAAAAAAAAAAAAATATCACAAAAAATTACATGATGCACTAAATATAATCGCAAAAGAAGGGCTACTTTGACATTGATTGATTCAATCAATCCTTTTCTCCATTCCTAGTTGTATTTTAAAGTTCAAAATATTAATTCAACCAATGGCCAGAAAATGTCTTGAAAATCTCAAGGCAAGCGTCCAAACCACTGGGCCGCATTGCCTCTTCAAAAGTTAGAAAACACTTCTTCGAAATACCTTGGAACACTTGTGATAATTCTTGTTGCAACTTATTACTTCATAATGGGCCAAATACTGTTTTATACAGTTAAATGCAGGCACAGTATTTGGCACAGACCCATGCTCATTAAAGGGGCTAGGTCACGCAATTTTAGGCAATTTTAGGCAATTTCAGCATTGATCAAATGGTCATAGAATTAACTGAAATAACAAAATAACGGCTCAAAACTATAGAGGAACTCAAACAAAACACAGGAAAGCTAAGAAGGGACAAGGATGGACAAAACTGGGGAGGATTGAAATGGATTGCATTTGAGTAAATTTGAAAAACGTCGGCCCATCTTTTTTCAAATTCACATCAGTTTATATCAAAGTGTCATTTAAACAGCTGGGAAATCATTTTCAATTGTTACGTGGCCGTGATTTTGCAAATGAAAGACTCTAACTTGCTCTGCCAATTTGACGTTTAGAGCTCATAACTAACAAAATTAAACAAAATTACCTAAAACAGCGTGCCCTAGCCCCTTTAAGTCGCTTAACCACATGGCAATTTCATGGACATTTTTACCAGCCACATTGTGCTGTGCTTGTCCAGTAGGGCTTTTGCTTCCCCACCCCATCCCCTCCCTACTTCCACTGTTTATCAGTGTGACAGGAGACTGGATTCATGGCCTAGTGGCTCATGGCTGGGATTGCTGGAAATGGGACATTCAACACTAAATGAGGTAAATAGTGCATTTTTGCAACATAGTTTGTGTGCCTGCCTTCAGGAGCGTTAATTTGTCTATCGCTGTAGGCCCAATAAAAAAGCCTTTTCAAGCCTGGTTGCATTCTACTAGATTACTACCATGGAAACTTACAGATTTTACCAAAGAAACCTTGGAATAGTGCAAACTTGGCCCAGATCTATTCAAATAATGCATGTATATCCAGGGGTGCATCCTAATGGACTCAACTTCACAAGGAGATGATCAACATTTGGATTTGCTTTTCATACATTGACCCCTTCATTCAGCCTAAAATGTTCACAGTTAAAATAGTTCATCCCATTAGAACACTAGTACTACTCCAATTGTGGATGATTTTCAAAAATAACTTACAAGATGCAATGTCTGCCTCAAGGTCAAAGTCATCATACATATACTCATTCTCTTGAAAGTCAGGTTCCTGACAAAAAAGGTTAATTGAACAGTGAAATTCTAATACCTTTCTAGCTCTTGAAGTTATTTCATGTATAATAGTAAGCATGCAGCATGATCACTGGATGAGAACACAGTGCAGAAAGTTGAAATTGTGTGTAAATTGAGTGACAGGACAGTCACAACAGCACAGCAAAACAAAAATGTTAATGGTACTAAGACAGGTTAGGAAACAGTAACAACATTTTAATTCAGACTTTCCACAAGTGCTACAACAAGTTGCAAAATTGTTGAGACACTTTCATTAAAAAACACCTTTTGTAGCTTCTAATGCCCGCCGTATCTAGAATTTAAACCTTTCCCAGTTCCTCTCCCCTTTCCCCCTTTCAATGTTGACTGCTTAAGTTTCTAACATTTTTTTTGTCTTGCTAGCAACACTGATAAAGGGGGAGGGGGCTGCAGTGTGAAAGATGATAGGGAAATTAATAACGCCCCAAGAAGGTGAAGTGTCTCCACTATTTTTGCAACTTGTTGTAGCATGTCAATCAAGGTTGTCACATTTCAACCAATAACATTAATGTTATCAAGACTAATGAGCCATCACATGAAATAAACAAACATGGTAAGAGGGAAACAGAGTCAAATTTCCATTGCATGTGCATTATTAACAAGTAATCACACGATCTATTGGCAGCCTACAATTTGGCATAAATGAGCTCTCGTAAATTTTTCAAAGATTACAAACTGCATTTGCCAATTTGGTTAGCCTTTGAAATATGTATTTGTAAATTGCACTAGAAATCATGTGATTACTTACATCATTAAGAGAAAAAGCTTTCCCACTTTTCTAGCTCAACCATAAATTTTTACTCAAGAAGAAATAGCTTCTCTTTCAGGGACTTGCCTTTGTCAGGTTAAATTCATTACCTTGTAGCACTCTATGTAATAATCCATATCCTCCTGCAACTTCTTAATCTGCAAAAAAAGGAAAATTCTTTGCAGGTTACAACTTAAGTCGTGTCTGTCAGCTATGCATACATGTACACCATTGTGTACAAGCAATTGTATTGGAATATGGCATTGCAAAACATTCATGTAAAATCTGTTTAATACCTGGTACTTCACTCACTCAGTTTACATGTGTTTACAAACAAATCATGATTATACAAACAAGACAATGGTGGCCCACAGTTAGCAATGCTATTCTGGGCAAGCCACTTTACACTATGACAATATTTTTACTGCCTCTCAACAAAGTAAACAAAAAGACACTTGTGACCTCACACGGGAAAACGTACACTAACATTTTAACGTTAAACGGGCTAAACTAACGGCTAACTAACGGACGGGTAATGAAAGCTAACGGTACCTAACGGTATGCTAACGCTTTTACAGGCACCGCTAACGGTTTGCAAAGTCATGCTAACGCATTGCTGCAAGCGTTTAACGGTTAAGTTACTTCGACTAACAAGCGCTTCGGAAGCAGCTTAAAGCATTAAAATGGTCAGCTAGAGAATGGCTAGAGGCTTTAGACGGTTAGTGAATAGAATACCTGAAAGCTTTTAACTGTTGGAGGAAGTCATTTATCCGAAAAACTCAACTAAAGTTGAAGCGTAAGCCTAACCGGCGAACGATAAATAATTAAGTGTTGCAGATTTTTAACCCATCGACATCCAAACCGGCCGTAACTGGCCGCGCGCGACGACCCCTGAATTATCGTAACCGGCAACAAACAATCATGGCGGCTTGATCTTACGCCTGCTCTCACTCCCCCTTAGTGAATCTGTATTTTTTGTTGTTATGGAGATTTAGGAGGATAATTGACCAATCATTTGTCGTCTTGTGAGCATATTTATTTTGACAGCTGATAAGAGAAGATAAGAGACTCAACAAACCGTCTGGCGAACGTCCGGCTTATGCGTGAAGTAACGCATCAAACGATGGCGATATCGTTACTTTTTTTAGGATTCGGAGCTTTTATGGTTTTCCTGTAAGAAGAGGGGATACTAGTGATAGCAATTTTGATTCAGATGGCTTTAAAAGTGGCGATGAAGACGGTGACAGCAAAGGCGCAAATGATGACACCGATCCTGAAGAAAATTAAAAGCTCGCTGGAAATGACCAGCTCGATAATATTCAAGTCCCAGATTCCGTGGAAGCCACTGGCGTTTACTTTGTTTTAGATAATCGTAATGAGTTAGATATTTTTCTTAGTTTTCATAGGAGATGATATATGGGAATTAATGGTAACCGGAAAGTAGTTATGCCCGTCAAAAGCTCTTGAATACCTCCGAGCGCACTGCTCGTGAAGTAAGCCACGCAGAATTAAAGGCCTTCATAGGGTTTGACGAAAGAACTAGAATGCATAAAATCCGAAAACATTTATTCACTACAGTTGGGAGTCGCCTTGTGTTGCTGTAGGGAGATACCGTATTTCTCGTAACGCTCTTTAAGTCGACGAATCGAGAGTAGCTGACGCCGTAAAAGCACAAAAAGATGTTTCGACTGGTAATAAAATGAGCAACGAGGACTCTTTTTACATCCAATGAACTCAGCTCGGGTGAATGCCTGGATACAGGTTAAAATCACAAGATCAAGCTCAGCACTCGACAATTCAAGGCAGTTGTTTAAATTAATACCCGGCAGCTGGGAAGTGCTTTCAAAAAACTAGATACCCGGCAGTCAGAAATTTTGACCAATTTTCTCCAAATAGCTTGCTTAATTCCTCTAAGAACATAAGATATTTGTTTAGAAATCTCAAGCGATTATAAATATTGCCTTGGGTTAAAAGCAGAAGCGACTGTTGAGCTTGGGCATAGAGTGTAATCTCAATGTTTTTGACAATTAGAAAATATTCAAGTTCTGACACAATAAGTCAACTCCCGATGAATATCCACAGAAATTACCAACGAAACCTCACCAGAGTATTTAGTGTTTGTTCAGAAATGCCAAGCGATTCTAAATAAAGGTTTCGTAATGTTGTGGACAAATTCTCCGCGCTTGCATTAAAGCATAATTATTATTTAGAATCTTGACTCACGGGTACGGTTTTCAAAATACTAGATGCCCGGCAGTCGGAAATTCACATCCAATTTACACGAAATACCTCATTTACTTTGAGTAAAAACACCAGGAAGTTGTTTAGAACACTCAAGCGATTTCAAACACTGCTTTTGGTCAAAATTTCTGACTGCCGGGTATCTAGTTTTTTGAAAGCACTTCCCGGCTGCCGGGTATCTAGACACGTGGACACAATGTTACATTAAACAACACTGTTTCTTCGGTAAACTGTCCGGAACATGGACCGTTCTTTGGACCAAGAGTACAACCACAGCTATCTCGCAGAAATTTCTTCACTTTTTCCCCTACTTCCTCAAAATTTTCTCCTTTGTGTTCAATCTCGGCCATCACGTTGTGAATTAAAACTAAACTCCACACTTCCAACATATTTCGCAATGTTATGTTGTCATGGAAATGTTTCGTTTGAAAAAAAGGACTGGGACTTGAGACCATTTTTTTTGCATACTGTGCTGGCGATCCCTTTTGTTGGGTTTTCATAATAAATCAGTGGGTGCAATGAAAACATTATTGTGGCACAGTGACTGAAACAGCGCATGATTTTACGAGCGACTTCTTTACTCAAGCTCTGCTCTGCGATTGATAAAAATTTATTTCTGTATTCAGGCGATAGCCACGCAGCGAGATCACTATCGCACTTATTAACTCGATCGCTCCTTCTATTTAAAGCGTTGACATGACTTGTAACTTTGCCCGCCACCTTTTGTTGCCAGGATTGATCTACTTTTGTCAGTTATTCCTCAAAGATAATTTTATATAACTTTTTAGGGTAGCAGTTCGCAGAACACATTCGTAATCATCTCAATGCTTCGTAAAGAAAATACAATCTGGGGCCCGGGTGGCGGAAGAAGTCGCGGCAAGTGTTTGGCTTTTATTCAGTTTATTCTCACACTTGTCTTTTATGAAGATAATGCTTGCTAGAACCAAGTTTTCTTTCTGATGTTACTGGACAAAGAATAATATTATACGCAATTAAGAGACAGCATCACATGACACAAGTAAGTTACTACGAGTGGTATTTGAGTGCTCCGATCCAAAAGCACTGTAACAGTTACGGTCCTTCTAACGGCTAAATGAACTAACGAATGCTAAATTTTTCTAACGGTTACAAGGTAACCACTAACGCTTTATCCATACTACTAACGGTTTGGTGCAACAGTCTAACGGTTTGGTGAAACCGTCTAACGGTTTGGTAAAACCGTCTAACGTTGACTAACGGATTACTAACGGCTGACTGATGATGGCTAACGGCTAACTAACGCTTTCGGCCGTTAAACGTTAAAACGTTAGTGTACGTTTTCCCGTGTGAGGTCACACTTACTGTAGAAATTGGCAAGAGTTACACAAAAAACGCCTCACACATAAGAGAGAAAAATGTTCTAAAACTGAACTTGAACAGAACAGTTTAATAAAGTACATGTAACCATGGCAGAAGCAGAAGTACATTATAGGAAGTACCCTGATCTTTTCAATTCAGGTTCCTCATTTTATCATACAAGAAAACCAAGGAATTCTGTGTTACAAATCAAGTCTACTTTGGATTTCCTCATTACCATAAACAAGATGAGCAAATCACGAGAAACCGACCAACTCTTAACAATAATAACAATAATAATTGAAACATCTGTAAATACCTACTATAAAGACTCAAAAATAATTTATTGTTACTTCACCTTTTTAAAATTTTGCCCAGAATAGCAATCACTTTTTACGTCTTCTCACACAAGCAACCCAATAATTAATTGTTTGTGAGAGCAGCGACTCCTACAAATTCTTCAGTAGCTTACAGAAATACTACTAGATGACTGTTTGACCACCATCCAATTTTAATTGTCTTAAAGAGGAAGAAGACTCAATTTTTTTTCAAAAATTCCCCCACCCCCCTTCCTCTGTGCTCTAACCAATAATCCTAAGGTCAAACTATTTTTAAGAACAGTGTGGGCTACATGTATATGCCAGTGTTTATGGTACTTTCATAGCAAGGTTTACCTCATCAGGTTGTATTGTACAATTATCCAACATCCTGAGGATCATCTGCATCACAATAAAAACACAGAATCAAACACCGCATAATATTATTATTGCAGGTGCATTCCTTCACAGAATAGCGTATTAGTAGGAAGTGAGTTTCCCTGCTGGCGGAAGAATGAATAAAGTGGAAAATGTTCTTCTGACACACACCTGGGAGAATGGGGTCCAGTGTGTGGGGGGTCTTCAGGCCACATGGTTTGTTGGTGGCTCAGTTTGTTTTTTGCCATCAGCCATTGCCTAACCTACATGTACCCCTCCCACCCACCCCTCACGAGTCTTTACAGTGCAACTTTGGAGCTTTTTCAGGACATTTTTTACAAGCCATTCAGTTTAACAGTGTTCATGATTTTTTTGATAGGGTCTATTATGATGTAGTTATTGCGTTTTGGATTTTAGGAGCATGACGCTCCTCCTTTCACCCTCTTTTCTCTCATAGGTGAGAAATTAACCACCTTTTTTATTTACTGGTTGCAACATTGTGTATGTGAAATATGTTGTTGATTACGTTGTGAAGAATATTTAGTACTAGCCGTCTGAAGAACATTGTTGTGCTTGTCATGGTAGTTTGCGTGTTATGCCTGACACACCATTTTTTGTCCCCAAAGTGAAGAACCGAATCCATTTATTCTACAGTTAAGCTACCAATTTCACTAATCTACACAGTAAACATTACCTAATATGTAAGAGGTTATCTGCAAAATGTGAGTGGCTAGCACATTTTACAAGCTGATATGACCTGAAGTGTACGTTCAAGATACTGGTTTTCCCAGTGTACATCATGATTCCGCTACTCATCCCTGCTGTAAATTTTAGCACAAGAGGTTACAGACCTCTAATGGCCAGGAATTCCCCTAACTTATTGCCTCTATAAGGAAACAAAAAAATGCTTGACTCTGGACGTATACTTCAGTACTTCTTCATGCCTCTCTCATTTCACGACTGGGTTAAAAGGTCGGCAAAAGGGCGATTTACAAATGGCACTCACCTCCCATTGCTGGTTATGATGCCGATGTTTGCCAGCCCAGTCTTGCAACTCCTCCACTTTATCTTGTTTCTAGATTTCAAGACAACCAAACCAAAAAACAGGTTTGCTTTTAAGACAACTAAATTGCAACAATAAGGTCTTGAATTGCCCAAGGAAAAATGGCTCAAACATAATAAATATTATTTGCTTGTAATGATATGGTCAGCAACAAGGTCCAAAATCGCAGCCACCTAATGCAAACAAAAACTGAGCTCTGTTCATCGGAATGAACAGGCCAGCATCCACTAACTTTCGGCCACTTGTCTAAAGTTTCTTAGCAAAAGCAGTAAACTGCCATTGCTTAACATTAGAGAGAATTCAATAGTATTGTTTTTAATGAATGTCTTGAGAGAAAAATTCTAAAAAAAGATTGATGGACTTCAGCTTGTTTTAAAGAGCAAATTTTACTGTACTCATGGTTTATACTTCAAACAACCAAATCAAGCAAGGAGGCACTATATTTACAAAAGAGGAAGTACTGTAACTAACAAAAAGATGAAGTTTGCTCTGATTGATTAATTCCTTCGACAGGCCGTAGCTTTGTTGAATGATTAATGCCATGTCAACAGGAACAGGATCATGAACCACTGCTTGAAATTAGTGGTTGCCTGGTTGTCCAAGATGACCAGAACCTTTACCACACAATCAGTTTTTCATCAAATAAAGAGCCTGGTTGCCCGAAAACAAAACAGACAACCCAGCCAAAAATAGAAGATGAATTAATCATATGCAGCATCCGCCTTACTTGTCGGTTTCCTATTGTCAGTGTCCAATAGTAGTGTTAAGTTATTAACTTGCCGCAGCTAAGCATTTTGTCAGTTAGGAAAATGAAAGAGACAATATCACAGCACGTACTGAAGGAGACTAAAACATGGGAGATGACCATCCATGGTAAGACCAAGAAGGCAGTTTTACCAGAAATCAAGAGGAGAGAATGGCTCAAACTCTTACAGATTACCTGAAGTCCAGGAAAATCTCTGAGACTGGGCAAGTTGCTGCCTTAATATTATAAGGGTGTGCAAAGCATATGGATACTCTAAAGCACAAAATGACAAGCTGTTTGGATCCCTTATCATGTATGTATGTACATGTGTATTTCTTTATGCAATTGAAATCTGGGGAGTGGCATATCAACGCAAGCACTTGGACAGAATTGACAACTTTTAAAGAGATCACTTAAGTTTGGAAACACATCTCAATTAATATTGATAAGAGACGTCATCAGAAAGAGAGACAAATTGCTGTTTGAAAAAAATTGTGTAGATGGCATTCTACCACCCAAAAGGACATGCCTGCCTCATGAAAGAGAACACAACTATTTCCTACCAAGAGTCAATACAAAGCACAACAAACAAGAATTTTTTTGTTAATCATTGCTTATTCTTTGCATCACATTAATATATTATTGCTTTTGAATGAATACACATATCTTATTAGATGTTAAATTGGTATGTAGTATCACTGAGTATTTTTACAAGTAGTACTGTATTTTGATGAGCTCGCTAAGGCGAGTCAAACTACAAACAGTGAACTACAAAATTAATACTCAGCAATACTACACACCAAAACATCTAATAAGCTATTTATTATCCAACTTTCTTTGCACCAAATTTTAGCAAGTGAATTGTAAACAACCAAGAAGATTTGTGCAAAGTCAGCAACTAAAAATTATTGGTCAAACCAGTTCTCTACTGTACAACAACCAAGTGTACAATAACTAACAGTTTTATTTTAATTTATACCGTACAATATCGTGGAATGTTTGTACTTGTTTGTGCATTTTCTGTACAATAACTAATACAGTTGGATAACATATCATTTATTTTACTTTTATTTTTTATACATTTGTAAAATTTTCACGCTTGTTTATTGTTTTTTTTTTTTTGTTTTTTTGAGCACTGATGAACAGTGCAAAAGTACAACAATAAAATTAAGGCAAGACTAACAAATAATCAAGTCTATATAATCATTACACACTGTTCACACCAGGCCATGCCATTGTGGGATTCCCACAAGAAAAATAGAAATGGTGCATTAAAAGCCATGCAAATGCACCCACTTGGTCACATGAGGATGCTATGAGAAAAACAGACTTTTACAAGTAAATTAGCAGCGTTTTAATGGTCAAGCGAATACTCCAGCTCTTAGCTTCTTCAGCTGAATGATAACAGTTTATCAAAGTATTCAAAGCCTTCAATTTTATTGACTTTTGCCTTCGTCAGTCACACACCAGTGTAGCACAGCTTCGACATCTTGACCGCCTTATTGGATCAGGAACAGTGCCGCTCAAAAGTTACCCCCCTCTAGATCTAGCGAGACGAGATTCCCCATGCTTGAAACATATGTAGCTTTCGTTTACAATTCCTGGTCAAATTACAATAATATCACAACTCTGGTCAAAACAAAACAGCGTGCACCTACAATGTAGCTCTGCCTTTCCACCACAAGTTCACGCGAGTATTGTGTAACGCAAGTTACATGTAATCTGATTGGATAATGAAGGAGATGTGAATCAATCAAAAAAAGTGGACGGAAGGAATTTCTAAGAGGAATTTGGTCAGGCACTATTTTTGTTTTGCCAACTCCACAGAACGTACTGTGCGAAAATATAACAGCCTGATTGCAGGATACAATGTATGTGTACATGACTGGATATACAGTGACCATTGGCCAGTCTAACAAAACACATTAAAGGCATTAAGGTAAAAGAACATTAAATTTTTGTTGTTGTGATCGCTCTACACTTACATCCCTATCAAGTTTCTTCTTCCTGGAACCAGCATACACTTGTTCAATCTCGGACTCAATCTGGTCCACCTAGAATACAGAAACAAATTTTAGTGACATCACATGTACTTTCCCAATAAACTTTAACCCATTGACCCCTGGGAGTGAGACTTCATAAATTTTACCCTGGCTAATGCCAGACAATTTTACTCATTAATGGACGGCGGTTCAGGATTCAATGGGTTAACTTAAAACTACTTAAAGTCTTACGTAGAGAAAGTGAAACACATCCAACTCAGGCTAGTTAAGGCATGGCTGAGCCACCATAAAGGACCCCCTGAAGAGAATTTAGAAACACCTATTCTTAATGAGTTAAACAAATTTTATTGTTCATTAGATTGATCAAGTTCTTTTCATATGACTGCGCTTGTCAATGATAATGCTTGTCAGTACCATGTGATATCACTTCCAGTTCCAGTTCCGCCTCAATTTTTGAAAACCTTTGGCAACAAATTAATGTGCACATGTTCTGCTTTGTCTGGCAACATTTGTAATTTAAATGAGGAGAAATACGCTTTTTCTGAAGTCATCTGACCTATTTCCCTTAGTTACATGCTTGCACCGTCGGCCAATTCATAAAATAGTATCCAAATAGTAAGAGACTGATACCAAAACAAAGTAGCTGAAATTTCATTTAGTACTCCCCTTTTTCAAGGGAACATTTTATTCCTTGGCATCCAATTACAGGTCACATGACCTGAATTTGAATGTTGTGAACATTCTATGCAATTAAGGATGCTTAAGATAGGATACATACCAAGTTTTAATAACATTGAACTACAGCTTCCTTTTTTAATTTTACTTTGTAATAAAACCAAGTGAACCATGCCTTAACATGCCAGAGAAAGATAGATTGTTATTCACTTTGTCTTTCCCTTACTGGAACCTCACCATCCTTTTCAAGCTGAGTACATGTGACAAACATTTAGGAAAAAACATACCTCTATTTGCAATCTGTCAAGAACGTCCTGTAATAAAGAAAAGTCGCGCAGACATTTAGGAATGACCGGAAGGCAATAAGGAAGACATGGAACAGGATGGAGAAACTTGCAGATGGAATACAGGGACTCTAACAACAATAGCCTTCTGGGACACATACATGTAGGCACAAGAGGGATTGTCACAATTCTATACTGAACTGGATTTACATGTAAAGTACCTACAGTATGAAGTAAGAAATGACTGGTGTTTATGTAAAAGATCCTTCAAAATAAAGATGACTGATGTGGTGTTTCCCTCTTTGAAATTTCAACTTTTTGTCTCAATACTGATATCATCATAATCATCATAATCATAATCATCAGTGGTTCCAAAGGATCAAATCAAATCATAAAAGCTTGTCTTGAAATAGTGAAGTGGTGTTCTTCTGACTTGGTACCAGTAAAGTACATCATGCAAAACAAAATTATATCCAATGTGTGGTTGCCATGGCAACATGTTGGCTTCTGGATCTTGCTTCTCTTTCCTTATCTTAGCCAAAACTCAATCATCCCCCACAGAGATGATGAGAAGACCAAAGTCAACATGGGTCACATGTGAATCTCAAGCAGAAGTGGGTGTCTCATCTTATCTGAATGCAAATGAGGATATTCACCCTTGAACAGAAAGTTACTGGAACAGAGTGTTGCCATGGTTACAAATGAAATTGCCCTTGCTAGATCCAAGTTTGAAAGAGCAGTTCTCATTTATTTTCAGAGATATTCTTGATTTTGTGATTTAAATGCAAATAGAATTACTAATTAAAATGACATGAAAATGCTAAAATCTCTGAAACCAAATAAGATATTTCAACAGTGCCAACACCATTTCTACCTCATTCAAAAGAGCTTTAAAATAAGCATCAACGTTTTTACTTCATAGCCATGTTAATAGCACCCTTCCCCATTGATGTTGACTCTCACACTATGGAATTAACAATGAATAAGACTTACAGTTATCCAGATCCTGGCCTCCTCTCTCTCCTTGGTGACAGGGTCTATCTTTGCAGCCAGTCCAAGACCTTCAGTGCATGAAAAGAAAACTATTATTTTCAGCAATGGTTTATGTAAGGGAGAGCTTAATTTGCCTTCAAGAGAGAAGACATGCCTCAAATCTAGACAAAAATTCATGTGATATGCAATTCACCACTACACAGGGCTTGAAATTGTGAACAATACAGTTGCATTTGCGACTAAATTTTTACCTTTTGCGACTAAAATATCTGGAGAAGTCACAAATTTCAGAAAATTTTTCACCATCGCTCTTTCAAAATAAAAGGGTTAGCAGTTATGAAATTTAATCGTTAGGTTTCTCGCCCTACAATTGTAGCGCAATTTAGTGGGTATTTACATGAGTCCCGGACAAACTCAGACCGGTGTGAACTTGTACCGGTACCGTATGAAATTTTTGCAGGCATTTAAATGAAACCACGACAAAATGACATGTTTTGTCTAATAAATATATGACTGACCCAAAAGCATACAGTCTTGCGATTTCTGGACCCAGTCTGAGATTTGTTGTCATTTACATGAGCATGGTACAAACTCAGACCGGAACAAGAATTTATCGTCTCGGTCTAGAAACCGAGATGAAGTCAGACCAGTCTGCATTCATTCTCAGGCCGGTCTCATACAAGTATAAACAAATTAAATGAAATGTGTGGAGGCCGATACGAACTCGTTCCGGTCTGAGTTCGTCCCAGACTCGTGTAAATACCCCCTTAGTTGTGATGTTAGCTACGTGCACAATGACATTCTCTCAACTCGCCATTTACAGCAGTTTCTTTATATGCAAGTATTGTGGGTTCATAATTTGTTAATTGTTAAACCTCTGGCAACACAATACAGCGCAACAACTTTGCAACAAAATTTTCATAGCTTGTTGCAAAATTAAACAGAGTTAACTGAATAGAGTGTAATGTGAAGTGCTAGATTTCAGTTATGAAAAAATTGCCTGACTAAAACTACTGATGTTGTAGATAGCATCTTAGGGTTGTCAATAGTAGCCGGCTACATGCGATGATCTTTGTCTACTTTATAGTTTCATCCGCTACTTAGCTACACTAATCTATTCTTTGTGACAAGTTAACACATTGAATCCTAGGAGTCAGACTTAATAGATTTTACTCTGTCTGACACCAGATGATTTTACTCATCAATGAGGGGCATTTCAAAAGTTGATGGGTTAAAACTCTGGCCATATCCTGACCACTGGCTACATGCAATTCAAATGTTACCATCAAGTTCAGAAGTGAATAAAATTGCCGCAACGTGAGGAAAACAACAGTTAAAATTATTACACCACATCAAACAGTGATAAACTGTTCACAATTTTTGTGTAACAATTTAGGTCAAAACTAGTTCTCCCAAAACTCAATTTTTTGACAAAGGCAAAAACAGATAGCATTCTCTAACTTAATAAAGCATTCTCTAACTTAAAAAAATATTACATGTAAACAAACTTCACCTTCTTTAGAGTAGGCCTTTGTCTTAGTCTCTCTCTCCACAACTTTGAATCTCTCCATTTGCTAGAAGAGGCAAATTTGAGACTTTGTGACAGCAATCTAAATTAGCTTCACCTTAACACCCATCATAAATTATGCTACACAAAGTTAATTCATACTGATATAAAAGCGTCTTTGCATTCGCTATTTTTAACCACAGCGAGTCAATGAATCCTCGTTAACGCCATTTTGGAATAATTCAAACCTATCACAAAATCATACCGTCTCGATGAGTTTTCTGTTGTCTTGTAGAATTCGTTTGTCCTTGATGTCGTTCGAGGCCATCCATGTTTTAATCTGGTCCCGTAACCGCTGCAAGGGACGTAAAAACAGTTTGAAATTACAAACTGGCGGCAAACTGAAAGTGGCATTACAGACGTGATATGGGTTCAAATGCATGCATAATATAACGTAAGTTAGAACAAAGTTTAATAAGATAAGGTTTATACAAACCTGAAGTTTCTTGATTTCCTTCTTAAGATCTGCTTCGTATTTCTCTTTTTGGTTTGCGTTTGTAGCATTATGAACCTGGAAGAATGCGTAAAACATTTAGAATCGTCCAAACTGTGAGTTCAACGTGCTGAGAACAGCATCCCAATCAAACCTCATTTGACATGCAACCTAGCCAGATACCTTCTGCCAGATATCTTCGAACGTCTCTACCCCTTCTGTCACCTTCTTTAGACAACGGTCAATTTCCCCTGGAAAAATACACATACGTAATGAAAAGGAAGTTCGCCAAAACTTCGCTAGTCAAAAAATAGCACATATAAACGCCAATGCATTTCGCCTACCTTGAAGCTTTCGTTTATCCGCCATTACCTCGCTGCGTCTCTTTTTAGAAGCATAATTTCGTAGCTAAAAGAACTACTAGGTCACTCACTGCTAAAATTCCGCAATAATGGAAAAGATAAAAGGGGAATTAATTCAAATACAGTAAGGAAGATCTTTGAAAATGATGCTTTTCACCTCGCCATAAAAACTACTATGGGATGACCAGGGGAAACGCGCATGACCGTAGGATCCAGTTGACATGCGTGGACCAGTGTTTTTCTGAAGTTCGAATATTGGAAATTTGTTGTGAAAATGTTGCGGCATCTTCAAGCCAAAGACCATCACAAAAACGTTTATGCGTTCTGCTCATGTTCATTAATGAAAACTTGGGTGATTCGGTTGAGAGAGAAAAAGGATTTTAGTGCTAGTTGTTTCGACAATGACAACTTTAGTTCCCAGGCTTTACTTTTTTTTAATTCACTCGGTTATGAAACTGATCAGTTCCAAGCACTTCGGTATCTTTCTCATAGTGTTTGGCATATGTACCGATTTTAAAAGGGTACGTTAACCTTAAGTTAATGTGGTGTTTATCTTCATTCACTAGAGTCAAGAGAATGTGAGGTATATTCTCATATTCTCTCGTTAGACTAAGCACCGGAATACCCCTTCCACGGTTTTGATAATTCCAACACTAAAAATAAATAAAAATACCAGTGTATTTCATTACGTCGAAGATGGTAAAAGCTACTGCACTTAGTCAGTGCAACAAGACATTTCTGAGAACTGCAATTTTTTGCCATTGCAAATAGAATTTACAGCCATCATTTATTTTAGTGCATTATTTCAACCTTGAGAGTGCCTTCAGAGACCACTGATTTTAATGAACGAATGTTTCATGAATGCTGTATCCTTACCGGAGTGTGACCGCGCACCGGTGGCTCAGTTGGTTGAGCACCGGGCTGCTGTGCGGGAGGTCGTGAGTTCGACTCCGGCCGAATCAACAATAAGGATCTTAAAATTACTGAGGAGAAAGTTCATCTGCAAATGGTAGATGTTCAAGTTTTCTCGGATAAGGCCCCTAGGCCCCGTCTTACAAATATCTTTCATGTTCAGAAATTCCCTGCGGGACGTTAAGGAACCCACACACTATTCGAGAAGAGTATGGAATGAATTGAAGTTTCCGCGGTATTGCAGCTGTCCTTTGTGAGTATAGTGGGTGGGTATATAGCAGGTTCACACCAGCTGAATAGCTGCCAGTCCTTCAACCTGCTCGAACAAATAAATAACAAACAAACAAACAGACTTCAGTTAAATACTGCTTGTTAAGGATTCTAGCTTATTGATTATCGATTCAGTTATTATTAACTGTAAAATCGCATGCTTTCAATTTCGATAAGATCTTTAGTAGTGGTTGCAGCGTTTGTTTGCCCCGGCTTCTGTTATCTTTAACTGGAGATTTTAGCGTTCCCACGCGCATATAAGAGCTGGTTTAAAATAGGACTTTCTAATCCCTCTTCCGGCCCCTATTTTTTCTTTAATCCCGCTATCCCGTCTGCCCCGAACATCTTATCCCGATCCCGCTTCTAAGTGCGCATATTATTGTCTTTATTTTTGGACCAGACGCGATTTTCATGAGGTAATGTATAGTAGCCTTTGTATTTACAATCCAGAGAACAGCGTCTGACGCTGGTTTTAGGCTGGCAAATTTATCCACTTTTGAGTTAGATCTTTTGCATCAGAAAACAGCACGTGAATCTCAGCGAAGAACCTTCGCTGCAAAAATGTCTCAACTGAAAGGGAAGCAGTGTCCGTCTGCCTAAAGATTGCTAAAATGAG
>NC_090877.1:21840144-21842644 GCF_036669935.1 Montipora foliosa | reverse complement strand
TGTTGTTTCGTTGATTCATTGGCCCTGAAAAGCCCCTATGGGGAGCGGTCAATTCAGTATGTATGTATGTATTAAAGGCAGCTCTTTCAATTTCTCAAAGACCCGGTCGGAGTTGAGCTCACCACCTCCCACATGATGACAGTCCGATGCTCAACCCGGCAGGCGACGCATCATCCTTTGGCGACAGCGCGTGCTGATATACACATACCTCGCAAGGAAACGATGGAATTAGCCGAGGGTGTATACACTTGGAGATAGTTCCAGGAATTCCGGAGCTCGAACTGCTAGTTTTAATACACGCGTTAAGAAAAGCGGGCTGCCTCTTGCAAGTTGTCATCGACCACTGAGTGCGACCCCAGCAAGGAAGATATATCATAATCTGTACTTGTTTCATCAAAGTTAATATTATTAACTATTACTATTAAACTCTGGTTTCATTAATCGCCGACCGTTCTCAAGCTGATTTGCATGTGATGGCGATTAAATGCCTTGTGACGAAGGCATATGCTTAAGAGAGGGCGAAGTATAACTTTCTCAAACTTCCTGTTTACAAATTATGTAATTCTTTAGATTGTCCCACTTCACTATGTAGGCAATGAAAATTTAACACACATGTCAAAATCCTAATTTCCAAAGAAGTTTTTTTTTACCGCTGCCACTGAAAATTACCGTAGGGGAAGTCAGTCTAAATGACCGTGAGGGGGAGGGGGGATAACCTAAGGTACCGTCCTGATGAAAGTGTCAGGCGAATTCTCTTGTTTCAGCAAATTACAAAGTGAAAACATATAGCATATCACTATTCTATTCACTCTTCTACTTACAAAGCCCCAAAATGCCTTTATTTAAACAATTTGAGACCTTCAGTGAACAGGCAATGATATCGTTGGTCATCCTAACCATGTTTGATAGACTAATAGAGAGATGCAGCATCGAGTTTACAGCAAACAGCAAACATCCGTCCGGGATAAAAATTGCGTTTTGCCAGAAATGGAAGGAACTTGTTTCACCTTTTCTCGTTTCCTGCCTGGATATAGAACAGCTTTCCAAAGGAGCTAGCAAAGTTGGAACATGTCAATTTTCATGTTTTTATGACAAAAACCCTGCCGTTTCCCGTTTCAAGTAAAAGCGATGCTAAAATCTCAAGAGAAATGACCACCTAACCACGCGGCTTTCAGTCAGGTTTATCGCTGTTCTTTAATAAAATTTCTCCAGGCCTTCTGAAACGCTACTCAGTTAAAATGAACACTTATTAACCTTTAAAAAACTCGCTCCCACCATTTTGACGTTTCGATGAGACCTCCCTGCTGTGCCACTTGACAAAACGAGTTGAACATGCCGTTCGCCGACCTGTTGCGAAGCACCCATTAAAAATTAATTCGTTTTTGAAGTCACACGTGATGATGCTAAAATTGCTATTGCTATTGCAAAGTAAAGAACGTGATTAGATCAATACGAAACCGTACACCTTTACTATTAGAGCGCAATGTGAAGTGCTAGGTTTCTACCCATATAAACCATGTGAGCACTTCACGACATATAAGTGCTACGCGGCCAACGTTTGCAAAAAGGTAACGCTTCCTAACACCTTTAATTTTTAATCTTTTCTTTGTTATAGAATCATCTATTGCCTGATGTGAGAATCACCGAGGCTCAATCTAAGTACTCCTACAATCTTTGTACGATAACGATGCAACTCTTCTTTATTGAGCAAGTCTAAAACGTCATGTCAGGCAATGTTATCTTCATCAATTGGGCATCAAACCAAGGTTATTTCGGACTAAGTATAAGAATCCCCAAATATCAACAACTCATCCATCAGGGAAAAGCAGAAGGGACGACAAGCTCGGAAGAACAAGTGAAACTCGATGCAACTATAGATCTAAGATTTCTTGGCCCCCACTGCTTGCCAACAACTTTTCTTTCATTGCGATTGGTCGGATGATGACCCTGCACGAGATCTTTCAACCAATCACAGACCTCTGCAGATACAAAATACAACACAATGACAAGCGTGCTTACTATCGACGAGACCTCTTGTTTAAAATCTGTGTTCCTGCTGGATTGGCGGGTAAACCAACTCTACCTCGATAAAGTCCTTTCTAAAGCCTCGACAGTGTTCACTGGAAGTGAGCATGTGTTATTTTGGCAGACGTACGCCGTAGCTTTGCCGTTTTTCCGCACCAACGTTTTAAAGACTGCTAGCTTGGAGGCGAGGAAGCTTTCTTCTTTACCATTGCAAAGCATGAGAACTTTGTTTGGGATGTAATGCGAATGAACGCATTTCAGAAGCTGTTTTGTGTCCTCCGATTCTCGGTCACCAGCAATGATGATCTGGAAACAGCAATTAAAATTAATGTCGTTCATTTTTAGCTCTACTGACCCTACTCTACTAACCAATATCAATAAACACTGTTTTACACTTCATCTATAAAGCCACAAGTTTCGAAAAGTCACAATTTCGTTATATCGCTTCACGTGCATGTGATCATGTTCGCTCCGT
>NC_090877.1:21832644-21835144 GCF_036669935.1 Montipora foliosa | reverse complement strand
AAACGTCTTGCTCGCGAGCGGCAAAAGTTCAACCTGGCGCCAACTGAAATGTGAACCCGCACCTGTTTTCTTGATTGTGGGAATTATGGCGACCGTTTCGTTTAAGACTTTTTACGGGGATGGATTCCTTCGTTGCGAAATGTATCGAATGCAGAAGACATCCCTTCTGTTTACAAGCTTTGAACACTTTAGGAAGACGGTCTTGATGATCAGCGACAAATTGCTTCAATGAAAGAAACGTACATAACTTATGCAGGATCATGTCACTACACCGAACACAGACCCCGGGTCAGCCAGGAGAAGCAGCAGTCATGTTCTGGATTATCCCTTCTGGTAGATGCCGTAAATCTGATAAACTTCACGGTTTTTTTGTGCTTACTTTTTACCTGTTCTTCACTTTAAGCAGTGCGCTTGAAGTATTGACATTCCTGTATAAATACCAGTTGCGTTGCGTTTCGATTGTAGGTTGTGGGACACACAAGGTTGATGATACTGTTCCATAAATGTTGAACTTTGTTACTGCCTAGTTTCGGGTAACGTAATATTGATGCTCCGGGGAAAATATGCAATGCAGGTAATTTCAAATTTTAATGTCGAATTTCATAATGTGATTATCATATATAGTTTAACATTGCAGTTGTAAATTAGATTTCATTTACTAAATTTCTGGTATTTTTTCGTCTCGTTTTCACAACAGACGATTTGCCCTACTAGTTCGACTTTTCGTGTGTAAACGGCCAATATCTTTAATACAGAAGCTCATTACCTTGAAGTGTTTAACTCTGGTTCAGAGCTGGGTTTTTTTTGAGTTTAAAAATTTCCTTATTTGGATGTAACGTGGCTCGTGTGTTTTCCCGCGCTTGCAGCTTCGATCTTATTCTTGTCCATATTTGGGCACAAAGTTGGTGTCCTAAAATCCCGAGCTTTGTTCCAAGGAAAAGAGTTGCAAGTTACACGCTCCAAGGTTTAATACGTGCTTCTGTTTAATATTAATGTACCAGCAAATCACACCACTAGACCCACAGAGTTTTCGTTTGAGGCCGGAGGCCGGACGTTTCGTCCGCTGGTTTCCAATTCCATGTCCGGTACTTTGATGCCAATATTTGAGGGGTTCGTTTTATTTTTTATTATTACAAGTTTTTTTTAAATACGCTTTTTAAAGAGAATTTGAGTGAACTCCAGCCATGCCCGGGAAACTGATTCTTGGGTTCCAGAAACACTGGAAACAACGTTTCTGAGTGTTCTATGAAAAAAATTTCCCGGGTGCAAGCCCCCAGACCCTCTTGGAAGTTCGCGCCTTTGGCGCTCGCAAGGCAAAAATGTCACGCCCGGTGCTTTCAGAAATATGTCCGCTAACTTTACAAAACTGTCGAAAACACTGAACCCAAACAGCGTTCAATCGAGGAAGAAAGGCAAGGTGGTTCAAGTACCCAATTTTGCCGAGACTCTTAAGATTTGAACTTGTTTCTAACCAGAATTCTAGGTTTTACCTGATGGGGTTTGACATTTCCCTCGCTCTCAACTCCGTAGTGCTTTAAAAACAAGCATGAGGTGGGAATATTTTCGCCAGATTCATTTGTGACTCGTTCCTCCCGCAAAAGGTGTCGAATCTCCTTCTCCTCCCAAACGCAGAAAGCACCTTCCTTCTTGTGAGAATCGGTCTTGCTCGGCAAAGAATCTGCGTCTTCAGCAGAATAGAATCCACCAAACTTTAAATATAAGAGGAGATAAAACTGTTCTTAGAGCCGTTTCATAATAATAATAATAATAATAATAATAATAATAATAATAATAATAATAATAATAATAATAATAATAATAATAATAATAATAACAACTCCAAATATAAAGACCTAGAGATTAAAAGAACCAGAATGTGGGGAATGAAAACAGAAACAGTACCAGTTGTTATAGGTGCTGTAGGGCTCATCAACAAGGGACTGGAAAAACACACGGAAAAAATCCCTGGGGCAATCAACATCAATGAACTACAAAAAATTACTTTATTAGGAACAGCCCACACATACTAAGGAAGGTCAGTTTGTCTTAAAAAAAAAAAGAAACTACATGCGATCTTTTTTAGCTTGCGCTAATAAAAATTTTGAAGTACGAGTTGTTTGTGTCAAAAACCCTCGCTCGCTCGTACGGGTTTTTGACACAAACGCGTGAATACAACCCCGTACAAAGTACTTTCTATGTCGTGAGCTGTTAATTACACATATGATAAGACGAGAATTTTCATTGAAATAGTTTTCTGAACGCAAATTAGAAACAAAAACTCACTAACAATAGAACCAAATGCAATAACAACGTACGATTTGCGCGAGATGCACGAGTGATTGGCTTCGAAAGCCCTTAACGCTATCCTTCATTGATTGTACTTCCACACATGAAAGAGCTGTACGCCATTCTGATTGGCGGTATAGGCTTTTTTCACATGTGAAATAAAGCGTATAGATCTATCTGTACGAATGAGCTTTATGGAATAAAATTCTCATGT
>NC_090877.1:21798584-21821084 GCF_036669935.1 Montipora foliosa | reverse complement strand
AATCTTTGATTACTCCTAGTTTTAAGACGATCTTAGCTTACAACTGTCAGCAATAAACAAGCTGCATTAGTGAAATTTAGATCAGGTAAACGTACTCAATTCAACATAAATAATATAACTAAACAAACTTTTGCAGCTGATGTCTTTTTCTGAGGTGAAATAGTCCTTGAAAAACGATACATATTAGTATAAGAAAGAAAACTTCGGTCGCACGAGAGCATAAAATCTCTCACGTACACTTTTTTTTTTGTTTTTTGTTAAAATGGACAAACTTAGGAAAGGAAGTGATCTACGGAAAGAAAAGTGGGGGTCACCGAGCATTCAAGAGAGTAAAATCACTGCGAGGTTCTCAAAGCGATTGTTTATTTGCACTGTCACGCCATTGCGTCACATTTCCGAGAAGACCTGGCTCCACAGCTATCCCATAATGCCACATACTTTCACGTTCCATTCTTGTGGAAATTGTTTGCGCCTTTAGCATCGTGTTTACCGTCGTCGTCTGCGATGCATGACGTGTGCGTGACATGCGCAAAAAAACGCGCAGTAGCAATGGGCGCGAACGTCCTTAAAGCTCGGGGCTGGCATAAATTATGCTGGCGCCATGTAAACAAGAGAGTCTGCTTGTAGTGTAGCCTGTTTAAGGTATTCAGTTGACTGTTTAAGGTATTCAGTTGACCACAGAATGAGGCTTTTGTCTCGCAGAGGTAATAGAGGCCTTCGTGAAACGAGAAACGGGGAGACTACTAATCAACTGAAATCAGATGAAATCAAATGTTGGTTTTTTTTAGGATAGGGGAAAACCGGGATACCCGGGGAAAAACCTCTCGCAGCATAGTAGAGACCAACAAACTCAGCCCACATATGGCGCCGAGTCCGGGAATCGATTCCGGGGTCACACTGGTGGAAGGCGAGTGTTCTCACCACTGCGCCAGCCCTGCTCCCAGATCCCATATTGTCAAAAAGCTATCTAGTCCTCAGAGTCCGCTTTTCTTTTGGTCAGCACCAAGAACACGGACTCTGGCCACTTCCAATTTATGCGCAGTCGCAGTGAAGGTCCATTTTTGTAACCACTGTTGTTTCAAATTTCTGAGCGTAAGTGGACTAGCCGGAAGTCCGTGATTTGGGGACTTCCTGCCCTGGAAGTGGCCAGAGTCTGTGTTCTTGGTGCGGACTGTCGGGAATGCCTCCTGTTTATCGAATGTTGCCCCACTAAATCAAAGGTCACACACAAAAGAAATTTTTACAGATCTTAGTAAAGCCACAACTGCCCTCGTAGCGACAAAACACAGACAAAGTCACTGACCGCAGGCAACTTAACTGTCAATCAAAAACACTCGGATCCAGTCTCCGACACGGACTCTGGGGACGAGATTGGTAAAAACAAAAGGAACGAAGTTAATGCAACAAATCATGCGCAGAAGCGTATTTTTTATCAAACTCGAAAAAAATAATGGGACCCGATATTGGTAAGATAGAATCCGGGCTTTTTTGTAGTCGACAAAGCGAATGATTTTTGTGTTGGTCGACCACAAATCATGGTATATCAGGGTGCAAGTTGCGGAAGCGGTCTGCAAATCAAGGCACGCGTATGCTTCAATTTTTTAATGAACGGAATTTTTAGAGCTAGCATTCATATTTACAATTATAAACAAGCCAGTGTTCATAAAACAGACAGGGTCGTACGGAGTATTTGATCCGCCGATCCTTTCAAACTAACCCAACATGGACACAGCCGGTAAAAAATTATGCACGAGCTAAGCGTGTCACAGCCTTGCTCGCATGCTATGCCTCCATTGTGCGATATCACGTAATATGAAACGACGGCACTATAAATTATCGTCCAATTTCAGCCCCGCCATGAATACTACAAAATCAAAACCATTAGTTCCAAACAACAATATTCACGACTAGTACTGGTTAAGGTACTCTCGCTCTTACGAAATGCTATTGCCGATTTTTCTTGCTACGCAAATATAAGATTGATTTTCTTTCTTAGTGATTTCCGAGTCTCTAAGTAATGCTTATAATTTAAAAAAGTTTATGGCTTGTCGTTCTTGTTAAGATCAAGATATTTTCTTCACCCACGAATGGGGGTTTCAAAAGTAGGCGTTTTGATCGCTGCGAAAACAGAGCAAGAGTTTTCATCCATACTAGTGGTTTTGTATCGTTTTCACCTATACACACAACTTGGAACTGGATTGCATGGGTTTAAGAGTCGATTTCAAATCATGGAAAATCATGTAGGTTTCTTTTATTTTCTCTTTATTTCAATCTCCTCTCACGTCTTTTATTAGTCACGCTATGAAAACTTGAAGTCTCCTTTTTCACCCGACCACAGTAATTCAATTTCAAAATTTCCCACCCTTTCTTGGTCCTCATTTTCGAAAGTCCCCGTTTTCACCTGACCAATCTTTTCATCTGCGTTTCCGAACGTGTGGATGACGAGCGAAAGTATGTGGATGGCCCTTTTAATTTCTAACTTTTCCACTTTATCAACCCAACCCTTGAATTCAATCAAGTTACATGCAGTGCAAGCAACCTATGGCACAATATTGAAATAATAATGATGATGATGACGCCGTTATTAAACTATCTAATTAGGGATATTACAAATGAAATCAGGTCTAATGAACTGCTTGTTGTTGAGGAGAGGGAAAACGTAGGTACCCAGAAAGAACATGCACTCATCCCACGTTTGTGGAAGGCTAACGCTCTCTCTAATGCAGCAACCCTGCTCCGTAAAGCCTGGTTTCTGTATGATCTGCAACGGTCTGCAACCATCGAAAGCTGACTGCGTCGGTCTCATCGCAGACGATCATAAACACAGGAGGCAAATTATCCCATTTAAATTTGAAGCCATCGCAGACAAGCGCACCACTAATCCTCTGCGAAGAGAAGAAAATAAGGAGCGCACTTACTTCAAGTCTGATTGGAGGTGTTATAAGGGGAACAATAGTGTGCCGCCGATAGGACAGAGACACGCGTTTCGATTGCATCAAAAATTGTCTTAGTCGGAAGCGTCGTAATGGTCGGGAAAGTAAAACTAGATTCAACTTTCCCGATCATCGTGACCGTGTGCCGCAGATCGCCGCCGACGCCGGGGACAGAGGTTTCCCTATGTCTGCAAAGTGGCGCAGACGTATAGACGATCGTGTTACCAACTGATCACAGACCGTTGCAGATCATATGGAAGCTAGGCTTAAACATAGCCAATGCAGTGGAGAATGAAACACATTTCTTTATACTTTTCGAACTGCATAAGCTGTATGAAAATCGACTAAAGGATTTTGGGTTTAGACTGAAGAATGGGCTGTTAAATGACTTCCCTGAGGCACAAGACCAAACTGATGCACGGCAGACTACAATTCTTTTTAGGGATGGCCTTAAAAGCGTGCTTCTAAAAGCGGCCGCGTTAAAAAGAAAGAGAATTATGTGATGATACTTTAGTGTTATCACAAGCCGCAAAGGTATTCCTCAGAAACATGTTTTCTCACGAGGGTTTTACTTTCTCTTGTGCCTTTCCCCACGGAAAAAATTCGGTCCCGGCAAGTCTCACGACCCTCATCTCTATGGTACTATAGATGGTAGCAGAGTCTCAAAGAGTCAGAGCATAAAGAGTCAAAACCCTGCCCCACGATATATCAGGTGGTGTTGTTCAACTCGAAACAGCGTTCATCAGGTTTGTCATACCAGATGGCATACCAGAGTAAGAGAGCCGCCATTGCCAATGTACATTAGATTTAACATCCACTCCTTGACCAGTTGCAAGACATTTATCATGCAAAAAGTACATACGTGGATAGAAATTATGGGCCAGGATACCCAACTTCAGACTTTAGCAGTGCATCGCGCCTTACCATGGCCACCAAACTGATTTTCACATGATTGTCGGTAAAATCCGTACTCAGGTTGAAACTGTTGTTCTGTAGGTTAATTGATGAATCTCATTTTATTTAGGTTGAGTATTTAATCTACCTAGTAAACACACCCTAAAAGGATTTTAAACACCTATACCTCGCCTCAAGCTCTGTCTTACGCGTATTAACACATATTCTTAATGTTTCGTATCAACTTATGGCGGATGAAGGATTATTTTAGGAGGAGGGGGGGTGGGGAGGGATGAATTGAAGGAATCGAATTATACATCTTTTTTTATGAAATCAGGGCTCAGATCGACTCCGTTTTTACTTACAATACTCCTCACATTTGTTGCAGCTTCCATCCCCGTTTCTCCCCTGCCTACTTCAACGTTGATTTTCACGGCTACTAACAGTTGCCTGAAAAAATCTGACACAACATTGGAATGGAGGGGATGGGGAAAGAAGGATAAGCTGCGATCTTGTAACGATGATTGTAGACCATTCATTAAGTGCTCAAACTAAATGTGTGCGGTATTGTAAGCAGCTATCCCTCTCCACCCCCCCCCCCCTCCCCCCCCAAAAAAAAGGATTGGAAAAACGTTTAAAATCGTCGTGCTTAAAAATAAGCGAATTGCGATATTCTTTTACAAAGATAAAACTAATTATATCGCGTTCAAAATGGGCTGGGCCTTACAATAATAACAAGACAAAATACAATAATTAGATAAAAACCTAGAAACTAGAAATATATCAAGTTATACATTGAATTCCCATAAGTTCCTAAATTACATGCCATGAGCCTAAAGGCACACCGCTGGAAAAAAGCTTCGTTGAAAGCGTTTAGTTTTGCAACTTATTAGGGAGGTCTGTCTTTATTGCGAGGGGAGCGGCCGTGCACCTGCAACCGAGTCGGTGGCACAAGATGGCAAAGACGGGACTCGGGCTCATTTATCTTTGTAAATACTTTGCAACACAAACCCATTCTTCTTGTGTGAAGTGATACACACCTGGTAGTAGCTAAGGCTTCTTGGTAGTGCAGTGCAAGAAAGATGATGCACAGGGCCCGTTTCTGCACTAACTCGATGCCACACAGGACAACAGTATTCAAGACCTAATGAGCGCAAAATAAACCTTAAGTAGGTCGGCAGGTGGTACTCCGTAGGGTTCGAGGACACGAAGAATATGCAGCCTCTTTGACGCCGTAGCCACAACCTCATTAATGTGCAAATTCCATTTGAGATTATTTTGAATTGTAACGCCCAATACGCATCTCAAGACATCTTCTTAATGTTTCGTATCATCTTATCGGTTATCCATTCATTCTCAACATAACAACATAGTAGGGAAAGAATTTAAGAATGAAGTCTACTATCAGGGTCGTAACGAGGTATGGATCAGATATCAAAGGCCTGAAAAGGGCCGGGATCAGGGATCACAACCCCGGGATCTGGAATCACAACGCGTGCTATCGGGATCAGCAGTGTTTTTCATGGAATCAGGAATCAGAGATCAAATTTTTGCAGTTCAGGGATCCAAATTTTCATCGTTTTTCGGATCAGGAATCCAAATTTTGGGTAAAAGTATGGGATCAGTTACGGAAAAATATACCTCGTTACGACCCTGTATTTAGCGCTTACCGGTACTGGAACTCGGACCCTCTAGAAGTATAGTTCTGTGTTTTCACCACTACGCTGAAACGACGAACATTCTTAACCAGCACATTTCTTTTCATAATTTACTTTTGTTTGATATCCATGTATAAGAACCAAAAATAATCCTAACCTGGCCCTAAGTTGGGTTAAAAGGAAAAAGGTTGTTCACTTCATCGGATTGCGTAAAACGCGATCACCGATTCAATCTAAGTAAAATGGATTAAACCGGAGCACAGATTATACCGGCAACATACACTTTAACCAAATACCGATAATTGAGGCGGCCATTTTGACTTTGTTTATATTTCGCATTAACAAAAGAGTAACGTCAGTTAAACAGTATTGACAGTATTGGTTCCAGCAAAAATATATATATAAATACAAGAAAAGGCAAATAAATAGAAAAAAATTGAGGCAAAATAGGGGGTGGCTAACCACCCTATTCATCTCCTCCCCCAGGATCCGCCCTTTATCGGTTGTTGTATTCATACTTCTCCATTCATTCTCAACATTACAGCAGGAAAGGGGAACAAAGAACTGTACTATACACTTACCAGAACTCGAACTCGAACCCTCAAGATCTATAGTTCTATGCCTTCACCACTACAACACACCGACGAACAAGTTTAACCCGACTGTGTTCTTTTCATTATTTACTTGTAAACGGATTCAACCTGAAAACGGATTCTTCGTTTACCGGCAAGATAAATACGTCCACTGTAAAAATTTCATTGGAAACAGGGGTTTAATTATTTTCATTGATGAGGGTGCAAATGTCATCTATGTCCAACTAGACTATTTATTCTTAGTTTTATTTTTAGTTTTATAGCTGTTATTGTAATTTTTATTTTGTACATAGTTTTGATGATTGTAACTTGTTTTAGGTGTCCCCACTGAATTTGCAGCAATTGCAAACCTTTTGTTGACTCATAAATAAAGTTATCCATTCATTCAATCATTCACGCAATCACCCATTATTCATGTATTGCCGGGGGTATACCACTTTAAGAAGGGAGCTGCATTCGCATATTTCAAACGGTGGCACTCGTTACACCAATTGAAGTAATAAGGAGAAGACGAAGTATTTACTTACAGCAGAAAACAAGGTTACATCTAAATTATTAGGTAAATATATCCATTTAATGTTTCAAGAAAGAAAAGAGCTTCTTAATATATCTTAATTCACAAATGTTATAAGCGCTATCAATTTTCCAATTACCTGTATGCAGATATGGTAAATGTCATTTTGTATTTTTATTAGTTAAGTAAGAGATAAAGCCCGAGAACGGAGGTATAAGCCATTACTTTTACACCAGAGGACGTCGCGCGAATGACCTCCCTCTCGATAGCGACGAAAATTACTTGACCTTGGCTTTGCATTGGGTGTCAACACTCGACATCTGAATGGATCCAGTGTACATCGCTTGGCACAAATCTATCAAAAAGCGCAGTTTGTAATTTGACTGAAGGGAGTTGTTTTTGGCGCGTTTTCTTTGGCGGGTGTTATATTTTTGCGTTATATTTTTGTATTTTACATTTGTATGATATTTTTTGAGCCCTTTTTGCGGATAAGGATTCATCCGCAATATCCCCAGAAATTAAAAGCCGCAACATTTTCATGCTACACGGTAGTTCATTTTAACACGTAAGCTCTGTCCGCGTTTGTTATGGCATGTAGTGCTAGACATGCACATTACACTATGCAAACGACGATATACTCGTTTGTATCACCAAAATTGTAAATTAATTTTAACTTAAATTTGTACTTTTATTTCACCAAATACAGATTTCTACAGAAAAATAACATAAGTAAATAGCACATGCATGTATAACAGCGGAAATTACACTTCATATTTGTTAAATACAATATTGGCATGATACACTCATTACTCCCTCTAACGTACGATGTCCTATGACTATGTAGTTGTAAAAAGGAATGGAGGCATAAGATATAAAACATTTCTTAACTTTCGTTACTACTAAAAACTACTACTAAAAACTACGGAGGGTTGTCAACGGTTCATTTCCTTGCAGTACTTTCTTCCTTTTCAGTTGTAGAGAGAGGTTTTTAATCCAAACCAATTCACTCAAATATAAGGAAGGTCTCTCTTTGAGAGTTTCGAAGCAAGCAACCGTGGACAATTTTCCTGTCGGTGTACGTTGGATCAGTGGCTTGATCTGATCGGCGTTATTTCAAGTTGAAATTCAATGTAAACTCTCCTTGTACCTGAAGAAGGCTGGTTTGGCCAGCCGAAATATAGTACATCACTAAAATCAAATCTACGTTGTATCGGCTTTTGCTTAAAATATTTAGTCTCTCTTTGAATCTTTGGACAAAGAATTCAAAATGCCTCATTGGTGATTGAGCGACAGTGACGACAAATGACAAAATATAATTTAAGAAATGTTAAATCTTTCTGATCAAAATTAGCGCATAGAAAAGGTTGTAGGAAAGGATACATACGACTGGTATGGTATGAAATTGTCAACCTGGCCACGCTCACCGCCTTAGGCACCCATGCCACCCTCGCCACCCTCGCCACCCTTGCCACCCTCGCCACCTTGGCCACCCTCGCCACCTTGGCCACCCTTGCCACCTTGACCACCCTGGCCACTTTGGCAACCCCGTCCACCTTTACCGCCCTTACCACCTTGGCCATCCTTGCCACCTTGACCACCCTTGCCACCCTGGCCACATTAGCCACCCTGGAAAGCTTGGCCACTCTTGGCACTCTGGCCCTCTTTACCGACATCAACTGCCATGGCACCTCATCAAAATGGCCACATGGCTGGTTACCCTTGCTACCGTAACAGCCCTTCCTGAGTTGACTTGACCATGCTCCACCACATGTATAGCCTTAGCCACCGTCACCTCTCTTGCCTTCGAAGTGTTGGCCATTCGTACCTCCCTTATCGCCTACTTCCCCATACACATGTACTAGTAAAACGCCTGAGACTTCTTAAACATTAAGGGAGCATAATAAGCGTACCATTGCAGCTATAGCTAATGCTTCAAGGTGTAGTCGGTACCATGCAACGTAAAAAGGGCAGTAATGGTGGTCTTCAGATGTTCTTGTAGAGCTCATATAGTGATCCCTCTCGAAATACATGGTCCCTTTAAAAAACTTCACATTGTTCACTCAGTTGTTACATTTATGGCACCAGGACACTGTTGCTGAAGAGATTTGACTGAATGGTCGAATAGCAGTTCGCTCGATGACCATTTCAATTGAACTTAATCAGGCAAATTTCTAATTAACGCAATTCAAGCAGCTAACCAATCAGCTCCAACCTTGTTAGAGCTGCGAGGTGACCCGTGGCAGTGTTCGAGTGGAAATTCGTTTGTGGAGCTTACCGGCTAATGGATTACCATCTTGATTTCAATTCATGTGTTTATCTTTTAAAAAGTGGACCAAAAATATACCACTAAATTTCCAAATGGTTTCTCTTCCAACTAAAAAGTTACACGATGTTTCCTCGGGGGCCTGCATCTAACAGAAAATGTTAAGATTTTCGCATTTTTTTTTCAAAATTAAGTTGTTAAAATTGCCATTCAAGTGGTCCGTAGAAGAAAATTTATTAAGACCGAGGGGAAAATTTAGAAATGTATTTCAGTCGTTTAAAAATAAATTTTAAAGTGAATTTAGCAGAAATAATAACCATGTCATAGCACCTCATATTGGGTACACTAGAAGGAACCTTTTAGTTGCAATTATTATATATTGTTATAGTTGTTCCAAGCAAAATGCCAATTGTTTGCTTCCCTCCAAATTATAGAATTAAACATAGATTAGGTTAACTCTGAATAGCCAAAGCAACAACATTCTAAGTTGAGAATTTGATTCAGAAATCCAGCTTACTAGCAGGGAGAATTTTACTGTAACAATATTACTACTGCTAATAATACGCTTTCACCACATTGAAAACAAAAATACTTAATTAGGAATTGATTTTATCTTCTAGCAATAAAACAGCAGGAGGATATAAAATTAGGTATCTCCAAAGTTTAGAAAACTTGTTGAAGGTGATTCAGTGCCACCCTCCAAAACTTTTCACAAATTTCACGCTGGCCTACTAAGTACTTCCAGTATAACAAATTACTTAACCTCTCTTTGCAGACTCTGGTTGCAACACAGCTGCTTCAATAATTTTAATCCCCTTGCATTAGATTTAACCTTAAAAACCATAACTTCATATTTCTGTAATAATTGTTCAAAGACATTGAGCAAAAGCATACAAAGCTACATTTGAAAGGTGCATAATCCCATGTTACAGTTTTCTGGATAAGACTTCACAGAAATAACTCGTGTTACCTTTCCATATGTCAAGAGGTCCCATGATTTACGAGTCAATGAGTCAATGAGACACACAGTCAATATTATTAGCAATAATTTATTGATTAAGCCTTAGCCCTTGTTTCAGTGCTTAAGCCTAAGCAGGGTGAGGTTAAATTTTAGCCTTCATTTTATGGGTTAGGGTAACTGCACTAACTCATTGACTCATGACTCATTGACTCATAAATCATATGTAAAAAATACAATGTATTTCAACATTAGATGCAATGAATTGCTGTAAATAATAGTAACCATTCCTAGCATTTCAAAGGATGAATAAATTAAAGTTGAATGCAGTAAGTGTCAGAAGTAAAAAAAGTGGTCCAATTTATTTAAGCTGTAATCAATTTCAATCCTTGCTTTAGTCCCTGGATAGAGTTAAACAATGGTGGTGAAGTGAACAAACTACTCCAAGGGGGATTCCCTTACGATAATTACAGGGGTTCTTGTTGATCCTTTTTGGAGAAAAATTTGTGGATTTGTACTGCTTATGATACTAAGACCAAACAGCTGGCAGAGTTGCTGCAGTACACTTAAGGCTATCAATCTGAAAAATGAATGGAACTGTAGAACAATTTGGTAAGAGAGCAAATAACTTTTACTTAATTATAAAATGCCAGTCATTTGTCAATTTAGAACTGGTTCCTCTAAGGGGTCAGATTTCTTTAGCCTACATCCACAAAACAAGACTCTGTTACCTTTAAGGGTTGCTTTTTAAAAAAAAAAAAAAAGACCCCTCCTGAGCAAACTAAATCCTCATGTTTGGATTCTCATTGATTTCATGACTTTAATGATATTATGCAAATTTGTTTTACAATAATACTGAAATACCATTAAAGTCTTTTTAACCTAACTTTTTTGCAAACGCGTAGTTTACTCCTTGAACCACCAGCTTCAACTTTGATACTTTGTTCTAAAAGCCAATGCAGTTGTATAGCAATGGTGGTGATGATTAATCACTTTGTTTTCGTTCAAATGAAGAAAAAGAAAGTCAAAGTAATGATCGATGGCATTTAACTCTTTCACCCCTAAACCGGCCATACTTGGTATTTTACTCTGTCTAAAGCCAGAGTATTTTGCTCTGTCTAACACCAGACGATTTTACTTGTCAATGGGGAACCCCATGGAGTCAACAATCTTACAGTACTTCTCAACATAAAGAAAATGAATTCTGTGGACTTACACATGCCCAAATATAAATGCCGTATATTCCAAATATGGTTATGTAAACTCCTCAAGATTTACCTGCTTCAGGAACTTCAAATCAGTGAATATTTTGAATATTTTTTCTGAACTCCTGCAAACTATGTACACTTTTTAATGGTTTGCCCTTTAAAAGTAACATTCAGAAATAATGCAAATACAACTGAGGATGTTTTGCATTATCTACAAGACAAGACAACAATATCCTTTATTCAAACACAATCAATATTAAAGCAATAATACATGCTTGTGGGGTTATGTATTAACTGTAATAAAGATACACTACAGGAAATAAAAGCTTAAAACTAACTATGTGACAGACATAGCATATCTACACATAAGGAATAAGAAAAATAAATCAATTGCTATCCAAAGATCATATTGCAAATACACCAAAAGGTAATGGTTGATTGACAAGTTCCTTGTGCAAAATGGTAGAGCATGTTTGAAGTCCAGCAGGACCAAGATGAGAAGTTAAGATATTTTTTACCAAATTATTTTACTGCCATCAAACCCAATGAGACCTTATGCATGGGACACTGTTTCTAGCTGCAGCTCCAAATCACATAATGTATTAATAACTTTTGCCATCTAAGAAAAGAACAAACATGTGGGGTGTAACCAAAAAAAGTCCAAGGCAATAAAGCTTCCTTTCAGCCTTTTCAGGAACAGCTATCCACTGTCAACCATACTTGACTCAAAACAGATTCCTTGATCCAACAACACATGACAGTCCCCTAAAACCAAAATTACATCATTAATGCTTCCAGAAAACAAGTCTAAAAAAAAATATTTGTAAAACAGTGACGAACCTGAATCTATAGATATCTATATACATCTGTACCTACACTTCTGTTCTTCCAAACATTATTTTAACTAACATGGATTTTGATTTTGATTATTGCAAATCCATAACTTGGTAATTACTTGAACCACAGGCACCCCAAGCTGAAAATGCGTGGTGTATGCGACAGTTTGTGTATATAGAGAATTGTATGGGAAAATCACCGATCGTAAAAAAATTGTGTAAATAACCATCTCATTTGAAATAAAGTTTTCCTACCTCAAATGTGTGACCAACTTGTCTCTTTTGGCGAGTTTCGAGCCATTCTGACGCCGTTTAGTGAAGTCATCCGGAAGGCCGTTGCTGAAATAATGGGAAGGCCGGTGACTCCATCCATCGCTGGCCAGACCTCACTCCACAAATCGTTTTCTCCTCAACAGGAAAAGTCCCGAATCGCAAAAAAAACAACAGTTCCATAAAGCCCAATAAATTTCACTCCAAATACAAGTCAACAACTGTCGTGTTGCCAGCGCGCGGTCAAATTCAAATGGACCAATCAGAGTTGAGGCTGAAACCATCTTGCGAGTTTCCGTTGTTGACTACCCGGTCACAAGCCTCTAAGGAGAGCCGAAGAGGTGAATTTTAAGGCAAAGTTTTCGTTCGCCACGAGTCCTTCGGCCGCCGAAACACACGTATTTGGAGTGAAATTTATTGAGCTTTATGGAACTGTTGTTTTTATTGCGATTCGGGACTTTTCCTGTTGCTCAAGGAGAAAACGATTTGTGGAGTGAGGTCTGGCCAGCGATGGATGGAGTCACCGGCCTTCCCATTATTTCAGCAACGGCCTTCCGCATGACTTCACTAAACGGCGTCAGAATGGCTCGAAACTCGCCAAAAGAGACAAGTTGGTCACACATTTCAGGTAGGAAAACTTTATTTCAAATGAGATAGTTATTTACACAATTTTTTTACGATCGGTGATTTTCCCATACAATTCCCTATATACACAAACTGTCGCATACACCACGTATTTTCAGCTTGGGGCGCCTGTGCTTGAACGCAAGGATCGTTGAGTTGTGACTGCTAAAAAGTATAATAACTTTAAAAACCTTCACCAGAAAAGGGAATATAAATGACCTTAAAAGCAGCTATTTAAAATATTTGATATTAGGGTTACGTTCCCAATGACACAATCACATTCAAAATCAAATTCACATCTGATCGAATCATTGATCATTCATGTGGAGGTGCCGATCGTAAGGAGTAACACAGAAAAAAATAACCTTCACGTTGAACAATATTGCCATTTCTCTGCCACCTGGTACAAGCCAATTCACACATCAACGGAAACCTTGGGAATCCTCCTTTCTGCACATTACAGTAACTTTTTGTTCCCGGTGGCAACAAACTTTCCACATTAAAAATTGCGTAAAAACTCACCTGTTTCGCAGCTCTTATCCCACGAAATAAACTTTTCCAGGATCAAATTTTCCGAGGATACTAGTTGGATTGGAGTTTCACACGTGTTACACAACATAAATGTTTTCTAAGAATACATTCCACTTGAAACTGGCGTTAAAACTAGCCTTGATCGCTCTGAAAAGAACGGAAACCAACAAGATGTCGATTCTCAAACGGCAGCCATTTTTCTGCTCTTCTCGGGAGTGCTTTCTTCATGAGAGCCAATGATAGTCCCGGAAACGTATCACGTGCCATTTTGCGCGACTCACTAGCAGACATTTTTTCGCCAGTGAATGTTCTCCATATCACGTATACATTACGTCATTTCTATTGTAATTTATTGGGTGGCCAGTCACAGCGCGGGATTTGTTTGCCAAATTACTCACACTTCACAGTCCCAAGTCGATCGAGATCACTTTGAAGTTAACTTGCTAAAGCGGCCAAACAAAGATTGCACATCAAACAAATCAGGACAGCAGAGAATGGAGATTTCTAAACCAGTTTTTTGGTGTGCATTGTTTGGTGGAATCGGAGCTATGGTTTTCACCGGGTTGCTGTTCAAGATTTTGCAAACCAGTGGAAGACGACAAGAACGAGACGACGGAGAGAACAGGAATGAAACTACTAGAAGGCCACAAAATTCTGCCAGGTTTCGGCAGTGCACTAAATTGCCACAGGAGCAAGATGAGAGGTGAGCACATTTTTGCAACGTTTGTGAGTTAGCAGATTCTTTTTTTATGTTAAAATTCTTCGATTTTCACTAGACTGCGAGACTCTTTTTTTCGACGATCTTGTGAGTTGAAGCACGAAGTAGCTCAGTAAAATAAAATTATCGGTTTTATTTAATACGATGTTAATCCCTTTATAAAAGCTCCGTATGCAAGGATGCTAATTTTGAAGGTATTTTTATACCTTTTTTGCCTTGCTTAGTTGCCTTCCTTTCTTGCCTTCCTTTTTGCCTTCCGTTTTTGATCGGAACCGGAAATTAACTTTGATAACCACTACCAAAGTTGTTGATAACCACTACCAAAACAAACCATTAGCCAATCACTGCTCAAATTCTCGTCAACGTGACATCAGCCTCGTCACATCATTTATCAGCAACTGCGTGAAAATTCAATATGGCGGACGATAGGGTGAAACGCGGTGCAAAGAGGAAGGAATTTTCAATGCTTATATCACAGTAAAATGCATAGAATGTGGAATGTTTGGGCAAAGTTATTTCAAGGCTTTATTTTGGATACCTCATCTAACAACTGTTCCGAGTAAAATAACACAGTAAAGGGGACGACAACAGTTAAGCTAAAATGCACTATTTATTCTTCGATAGTGGGCATGATATTTTCATCAGTCATCAGTCGGCTTCTTTTTCTTGGGAGGCGAAGCTGGGGCATTCCGTATAAAATATAAATGAAACAAGAAAAGTAAATAATTTCGTTTTGGAAACGGCTCTTGAATTGCCAAATGTACAGGAAGCGATTGCCCAAGGGGCAAATTACTTTTTATTTACACGTTACAACATTAATATTGCCAAAGCCGCTGAAATGACTCTCCGTATGTGTGTGCACGGCTTAAATCCCAAAACATATTACCGTACGAACGTGTTTGCAGAATGTCTTTGCTTTGCTTTACTTTCAAATGGGCTTTAGTATTTCTCTACAACCTACTAAACTTAAGACAGAAACACATCATTCAACCAAATTTTTAAAAAAAATGTAAATAGAAATGAGAGTCCTCTTAATGAAAACGAAATCATGAAGATGTAAGAAACCACATTCAATGAATTAATACACCAAAACTCCAAATCATAAAATGACCAAAACAACAATTTAAACAATTAGTCATTCAGAATGAGAACTATTCAGTGATTTTGCCAAAAAATGGAACTAAAATGAATTAGACTCTTAGTTACCAGCCCGGTGATACTGTGTTGGTGTTTCTTACATGTACAAAGTATTTTAAGTTGTATAATATTTATTATATTTTGTCAATGAAAATCTTTCTTTACTTGCCTCTTTATGCAATAGCATGACATCATCAGATGTGGCAGAGCAATCATCTAGGAGATGCTGTTTCTTTGAAGTGTTAGTCTGCTTCTTCCAATCTTTTGGGCCATTTACTGTCAATGAATTTTAAAATAAGTATGATCAAGTCACAACATTAATAAAATTAAACCCCTTAATTAAAGTAAGAGTATGCAAGTGCATATATTGTCAAATGTGTTAGTTGATTATGAAAACAGTCAGCCCACCCCTCCTCTTTCAGGCATTTGACTCTAGCTCAGCTTGCTATATAGTGAGGATATCAATTACATCACCTGTTAATATTAATGTGCCAACTAGACCCTAATTATTGGATGCCGAAACAAAGGGTTCTTTTGTTCCGTGGTTGGCAAATTTAAATATTAAAAGAAATTTGATGTCAATGTTTGTAAACAGATATCTTCCCTAAAAAAAGGAATTTTATAATTATGAAAAGCAGTCCCCATTAAAAAGCTGTCAATGTGAAGAAAATCTTTCATCAAAAAATAGTTTGTTCAATTTACATGCAAAGTTGAAAATCCATAGACTCGCTACTAAAAAAAATCTCCATACACACACACACAAGGGATTTCAAATTCCAGGGCGAGGAAGGGTGCAGAAAGACCAAACCACTTAGAGAAACCTCATTAGAATTTCCAGATGGGTGAAGGGGTGTCAAAACGCACCTTTTGTGGGGGAGGTATGGACATTTTATGGAACAACACATCCACCAAGGTTGGATCCAAACATAATTGAACTAATAAAGGTGTGTTTTGCTACACTTTGCAGGTGATCAACGCCCATCACTTTTTTGACAGGAATTGTTCCTGTGTCACTCAAGCCTTTCACTGCACTTTTCAGAATTAATGCCAAAATATCGTTCAAAATCATCCTTGAATTTGTTTTTAGGCCTTTTAGTCTTTTTCGACGCTGTAGAGCCACAAAATCTACACAAGTTTGCTATTTTTTTGCCTGTGGGCATCAGCATCCGCCATCTCAACGCCTAGGAGTAAATCAAACAAATATGGGCGCCATTATTAACAGCACATCGCAAATCAAAATACCCCCTTGCACATTTTTAATACATCGTGCACAACAGCAAAAACACGTGAAAGTTCAAGTAAAAGACATAAAGATAGCGACATTTTTTTTGCAAATGCTGGAAAAATCTACAAGTGCCTTTAATCTAACGACAAAGTGGAAAACGTACCTGACTTTGGGACCCAATTTCATGGACTGTCCCACTTTACAGTTAACCTTTCCAACCGTTCAACCCCGCTCTGCCACCGCCATCTTTGAAAAAGGCGAAGAATGTTCCTTTCTTGTCCATATCGAGTAGAGTTGCGGGTAGATAACCCAACTAGTTCCGAACAAAAAACGGATAAAGTGAAGTGTATACGACCCGCCATCTTGAAAGCGGAGTAGACCCTGGGAACGAGGTTGACGAAATCCTCCGATTTCTGCAATGGCCGCCATGTTGTGACGTAACATGGTTATCAAAAATTGATGACAATCCTGGACTGGCATGGCAAGGCAGTAGTGTCTCCCAGATTTTTAAACTAATCATCTCAAATGGAGGAAAGATACTAACCAATATAAAGGTGGAAGTGATAAGACAAGTTAAAAGGGTAAGCAGCTCACTTCCAGATGCCGTCCGCGCCTCAATTGAAATCCCTAGCAATTAGCCCACGAACGCAGACGTATTCGCGCCAGTCCCTTGTAGCGCGAGTATAAATAAGAGCTCTGGATTTCATTTAGGCCCAGTTCGCGTTAGAATTCTCTTGCAACATTACCGTGTTATGGCTGACGCGCAAGCTCCAGTTGAAGCTGCTGTTCCCGCCGCTCAAGCCCTGATTCAAGTGCCTTCGGTTGCCGCAGCTAATGTTGAGAATCCTCAGCAAAATCAAGCTCCTTTGCAGGTGTAATTTTTGCTGTTTTACTGCTTGGTTTTTTCCTGACTGGTGTTCGCCCTTTCGCCTTTCCCTCCCCTTTGTCGTCCACGTGGCTGCTTGTTGGCACCATTTTTTCTATAGTTTTCGTCCCCTCGTTTTTAATTTATCTTTTGTACGCCTATGTTTCGCTGAGGCCGATCTGTGTACTTTATGGTAATTTTTTGTTTCGCGTATTTCGCCTTGCAAGCGTCGGGTTTGCGCGGTGCATTCCCTCCCTTCGCTGTTACGTGTATGATTTCTTATAATTAGTTTCTTTTCTTTCCGCTATCTTGTGTTTTCGAATATTTTGCCTCTCGACGGGTTTTTGTTTAGTCCTTTTCTCGCTGTCTTCCCGTTACCTCGCGTACTTTATTAGTTTGCTTAATACGTTCTTCCTTCGCCTCGCAATCCGCCAATGGTTTTGTGTAACACTTTCCTCTCCCCCTTTATTTTAGTTCCTGCCTGCTTATTTGGCTTTATTGTTTTCAAAAGCTTTTTATTTCCCAGCTTGGCCGCGCATATTTTTGGCCTTTGTCCAATACTATTACCCTGACGCCTATTTAGTTCATTGTTTTTGTTTTGCACGCCTTAGATTTTTGTTACTTCCTGGTCTTCATGTTTTTTGCCCTTGCCTTCCCTCGTTTTGTTTCAATTTTAGTGTTCTGTAAATTGTTGTGTCTTTGTGTTCTCTCCGATTTTTGCGGCACCTTTTTGTTTCTGTCATAATGTAATTTTTTCTCGCACTGTTTTCTCTTTTTTACGTTTCTTTTTCCTTTCCAATGGTAGGCTGAAAGGGTGTCTAATGCCCTAGTCGGATTACCGACGCCCAGGCTGCCATCCCTTGGGTGGGTTCTTGTGTCTTTTTTCCCTTCTGCGATTATCCTTTGTGTTTTGTTTTGCCGCTTTTCCCACTCAGGGCTGGCAGCCTCTAGATATTTTTATTCACGCGCTCCCTGGGGAAACTTTGCACAGCTTTAGAGCCGGCTTGGCCATCACTTTAGACCTTTCGGGTGGTCAGCTTGCAGACATTATGGAGCATGTTGGGGTGCGCCACGCTCCCAAAGCTTCTCGTTGTTTGAAAGTTGCGAAGGTTTTACGTCCCGGAGGTCCTTCAGAGTTATTATCTCGTCACGAATCTTCTGCCCAAGCCCTGGCAGACTCTTACGCTGACTTGGTCAGCCTCCTCCATTTCACTGTCGCCTTTCCCACCGGAGTTTCGAGTTAGTTTGACTTTTGGCTGGTTGGGAATTTTTCTAGTTTTAGTGGGGGATCTGATGTGTGTGATGTTTAATCTTTGGCGTTCTTCTAGAGTCTTAAGGCCGTATTTAACGTTGGGCTCCTTAGTGCGGGAACATATCTCCGTCTCTTATTAGGGAGCGTGAAATGGACTGTCGCAAATAGTATCCTATTTCCGGCGGTCAATAGCTGAACAAGTATACCACTACTAACAAAGGGGCAATTACATTGTGATACAGGACGTTTACTATTCAATATTTTATGAACAATAACGGCTTAACAATCAGAGTTAAAATGTTGACCAAGTTTTAAAAAGTCTACCGTCCCTGCAGTTAGCATAACGAGCCATTCTGTTTTGGTTCGCTCCGGCACGAGATTTGCGTAAATTATACCATAGTTAGCTACTAACTATGATTATACATAAATACTTTCCGTTTTAAGGTACAATTAAAGTGATACATCAAAAACAAACAAATTATGTTCAGGTGATAACAGTTAATAAAAAGAAATAAGATTAAATAAGTTACTAGTAAGTTGGCTCAAGGAGTGCATTCAAGAGTCTAAATTAAATCTTTCTTCATGCAACGTTTGAAGTCCTTCCAACTTCTGTGCACTGTATAAGGAAGTCCCTTACTGGTTTCAACTTGCGTGCACTAACGAGTTTCAAAGACTTTTTTGAAGTGAAAAGCCAACGCCCAATACGAATTAACTCCTATAACGTGAAGATAACGAATGAGATTGTAAAATTTTGCAACGATTTAGGAAACCAAGAGATGCATGTGCACGTGTCCGCGAAGGAGCATTCCGATTTTTTTTCCGAGAGTCCTGGTGCCCACTTCGAAAATTTTCTATTTTCGCAACATAAAGATAACTCTTTAATTAAAACCATATACAAAAGAATGAGACACATTTCTCAGTAGGTTGGGCAGTCATTAATTCAGTTAATGGTTGGTGTAAGTGTCGGGCACTTACACCAACGTATTAGTGAACACCGTTATTCTGCTATCGGCAAGCATCTTGAAACACAACATGACAATAAAAGAGCAAAGATCGATCACCTCTTTAAAGTCCTAAAGAAATGCAGAAGCAAGTTGGATTGCCTAATATACGAAATGCTGTTTATAAAGGACATCAAGCCTTCTCTCAACACCCAATGTGACTCAATCCGCGCCAAACTTTTCACTTGACACTTTCATTTCTTTTTTCTATTGTTCGCTTTGTCTTATTTTTGGGTATTATACCCATAGGGCACACTAACATTTTTATTGTTTCACGTTTTATATCTTCTTGTTTGAACTTTTACCGTGTTGACTTGATAATAGCGTAGAGTAACGCCAAAACGTCGTTTTTTAGAATTTTTTAAAATGTATTTAAAGAATCTTATTCTTTTAGCGTTTAACTTTTCGATAAATTGTTTAAGGTAACCAATCAAATTGAAAATGAAATACAAATGCAGCCATTGTGTGGCGAATGATACAACTTTTGTTCCCAACTGGATCAAAAAAATATTGGTACTGACTAAAATCCTGTATTTGAGCTACATGTATTAAATGATTATTGCGCGATTTCTAAATGGATGTAATAAAGAGGTAATTGAACTTAGTGTCGTGTAATTTTGGTCTGAAATCATTCTTGTGATTTCGAATCGAACTACCGCTGCGCGCTCGTTCGATTTTGAGATCACACGTATGATTTCAGACCTAATCATAACCATTACAATTTCCTCAAATTTGATTGGTGCTTTAACTGCTTTATTTTTCAATAATTATTGCGTAGGGTTGTAATCAGACAGTGAAATCGAACAGTTGGCTGTGATCAGATACCTGAAATCGGACAGTTACATCAGCCATTAAGTGCACTCAGCTTAATCCACCAAGAGGCCCTGACAGGGTAAATTCCGACAAGCGACATGACCCAAAAAGTAGCAACGGCACATAAAATGAAATTCCGACCAAAGACCCCCAAAATTCCGACAGTGACGTCAAGGCCGAGAATGAGCTGATTAAACCCAGTCACGAGTAATTTTAAAATTTAGACAAGCGACACGCGCATCGGTGGCTCAGTTGGTTGAGCACCGGGCTGTGTCGCAGGAGGTCGTGAGTTCAATTCCGGCCGGACCAACACTCAGGGTCTTTAAATAACTGAGGAGAAAGACATAGTGCTGCCTTTGCAATTACATCTGTCTTCTCGGATAAGGACGATAAGCCGGTGGTTCCGTCTCACAACCCTTCAATGTTCATAATCCTGTGGGACGTAAAAGAACCCACACACTTGTCGCAAAGGGTAGGGCATGTAGTTCCCGGTGTTGTGGTCTGTCTTCTGTGGTGTATCATGGGTGGGAGGGTAAAATGCTCGGAGAGGGCCGTAAATTAGAAAACTGTAACAGGCTATTACGTCTCCCTCTTTAAATAAAGATAAAACAAACAAACAAACAAACACGGGACCTCCCCTGTCAGGGCTTCCACCAATCACAGAATTTATCACAATAACAATAGCAACAACCACTTACCCTACCAAACTGGTGATTTTCCAAAATGGACGAATTTGTAACATTAGACAGTGTAAGGAATGCATTTGCTTTCTCGGAAATTGTAATGGTTTTGATTAATTGGTAACAGGACTTCGTGTCGTCCAATTTTGTCTGTAATCATACTCGTGATTAAACAAATCGGACTCCCGCTACGCGGACGTCCGATTTTGTTAATCAGTCGTTTGATTACAGACCAAATTGGACTCACTCATCCCTATTACCACAATAAATTGCACTCCACTCAGTTCAATTACCATTATTTAAATGGCTGGTCACTCGGTAACAGCGATCAAGCCCCCGGGGGGGAAGGGGTACTCCCATAAAGTCCGGATAGGTGACTGTGCCGCGAAGGGTCTTAAACCCTGACCCTATTTAAGGAAAAATCCAACGAAAATTGATACCCTGTTTAATTAAGGCCCAAATCCGAAAAATGACACCCTATGCAAGGGAAGACAACACAACACAATCTTTTTAAAATCGCTTTGGCAATACTTAACTTTGACAGATCATTTGTTTTCCGCTTAACTGGGTGTTTACACCCTGCTGTTTTTGCTGATACAAATTTAGGCACCCTATCTAAGGATCACACCGGGACACTATGCCAACATAGCCGAAAGGGATACCCTATTTAAGGATCGAGAACCTCCAAAAACCATATCCTATAGAACTCTTTCATAATGGCGGCCAAATAAAATGTTCTTTTGTTTTGATGCTAATAAGCCTTTCTAGCCTCGTTACGACGAGCCAATTTCAAAAGAATATTTATTTCAAAATGAGGGCAACAGGTCTAATTAACATAAATACAAAAGAATGCAAATTTGGTCGCCATTTATGAAAGTGGTCTATTCCGCGGCTCGTACCATATAGGGGAGATTCGTCGGTTTTTTTTTTAAGATAAAACCCATGCCGAAACACACCTCAACATATATAACCGGCTACGACAATCCCAAGCTAAAACAGTGGGGCCCGACCGAGTACTGAAATGAAGAGGACTGAGAAAGGAAGGGGACCGCAGGGTGGAAAACATCACTATAAAAACACGTGTTACATTTCTAAACCTTGTTGTTATGTAGTAAAAAAAAATCATTTCTTGTCAGTTGTTCCCCTTCAGGAAAAATATCAAAGGAAATTATGTAGGAAAAGCCAAATTTCAATAAAAAGTGACCTTTTTTTGAAGACCGAAATGACGACCGCCTTTGCAAGTTTTCACTGAACTATTTCTATCTTCGAACAGGAATGAAGCCGCTAGAAGACCTCACAATTGTGCCAGGTTTCGGTCGTGCACTAAATTACCACAAGAACAAGATGAAAGGTGAGCACATTTTTCCAACGTTGGCGAGTTCGCAGCTTCTTTTTCGATGATAAAATTGTTTGATTTTCACTTACATAGAGAAAAAAGTCATTTATGTGAACAAAATCAAGTAGCTCAGTAAAATCTCAAACCGCGGCTGAGATGTATTGCAATACGGCAAGGCCTCGGCCAAATTA
>NC_090877.1:21778584-21793584 GCF_036669935.1 Montipora foliosa | reverse complement strand
CACTAAATGAGTTTCAAAGCTTTTTTATAAAGAAGCCAACACCCCCATACGAGTTAAGTCCTATATAACATGAAGATAACGGATGAGACGATAAATTTTTTCCACGATTTAGGAAACCAAGAGATGCATGTGCACGTGTCCTCGAAGGAGAATTCCGATTTTTTTGCGAGCATCCTCATGTCCACGTCGAAAAAAAATCTTTTTTCGCAACGTGAAGATTTAACTAAAACCATACACAATAGAATGAGAAATGAGTCAATTTTCAGTAGGTTAGGTACTCATCAATTTAGTTTATGCGTAGAATTAATCACTTGTTTCCTTTTCTCTTTTTCACACAGGGATGGTCACATTTCACGCATCAGTGAAACGCAGTAGGCGTGACAACATGCCAATCAGTAGTTATATTAAAGGCCTTGGGTTCATCTACAAGGAAAGGAAATCAAGGAAATCATCCACGTAAACAAATGGCCACTTCCGAGTTCATGTCTGCCTCCTCTTCAAAGCAAGTCTAAGTGCAAAGTTTTTCTTATGAAAATTAGTTTTCATTTTCCGTCACAAAAACTTCGCACTTAGACTCGCTTTGAAGAGGAGACAGACATGAACACGGAAATGGCCTATTAAAGCAGCTGGAAAAAAACAATGAAGAATAATTTGTAGTGGAACACAACGTGGTGAATTAAAATTTCATATGAAGAGAGTACTCACGGAAAATAACTGAATTCTTCCTACGGGCTTCTCGGCTTTGATGCTCGTGTGCTACTTAAGGACGTTCGCGCCCAAAACGTTCCCACGTACAGATTTTTTTAAAACTTGCCACGCAGAAAGGTAATGATCTACTTTTGCCAAAAAGGCAAAAAAATGGGGGGGTCACCGAGCTCCTTTTCGAGATCATAAGGTGCACTTAGAGAAGATTGCGTTATTTTAAGACGGTCTTAGCTTACAACTGTCAGCAATAAACAAGCTACATTAGTGAAATTTAGATCTGGTAAACGTACTCAATTCAACATAAATAATATAACTAAACAAACTTTTGCAGCTGATGTCTTTTTCTGAGGTGAAATAGACCTTGAAAAACGATACATATTAGTCTAAGAAAGAAAACTTCGGTCGCACGAGAGCATAAAACCTCTCACGTACACTTTTTTTTTGTTTTTTGTTAAAATGTACAAATTAGGAAAGGAAGTGATCTACGGAAAGAAAAATGGGGGTCACCGAACATTCAAGAGAGTAAAATCACTGCGAGTTTCTCAAAGCGATTGTTTATTCGCACTGTAACGCCATTGCGTGACATTTCCGAGAAGACCTGGGTCCACAGCTATCCCATAATGCCACATACTTTCACGTTCTATTCTTGTAGAAATTGTTTGCGCCTTTAGCATCGTGTTTACCTTCGTCGTCTGCGATGCATGACGTGTGCGTTACATGCGCGAAAAAATGCGCAGTAGCAATGGGCGCGAACGTCCTTAAAGCTCGTGGCTCGCATAAATTATGCTGGCGCCATGTAAACATGAGAGTCTGCTTGTTATGTAGCCTGTTTAAGGTCTTCAGTTGACCACAGAAGCATCGCGTCTTCGTGAAACGAGAAACGGGGAGACTACTAATCAACTGAAATCAGATGAAATCAAATGTTGGTTATTTTTAGGAGAGGGAAAAACCGGGGTACCCGGGGAAAAACCTCTCGCAGCATAGTAGAGACCGACAAACTCAACCCACATATGGCGTCGAATCCGGGAATCGATTCCGGGACCACACTGGTGGAAGACGAGTGTTCTCACCACTGCGCCAGCCCTGCTCCCGGATCCCATATTGTCAAAAAGCTATCTATAGTCCTCAAAGTCCGCTTTTGTTTTGGTCAGCACCAAGAACACGGACTCTGGCTTCACTGGCGAAAAATGTCTGCGCATGAGTCGCGAAATATGACACGTGACGCATTTCCGGGACTATGATTGGCTCTCATAAGAAAAGCACTCCCGAGAAGAACAGAAAAATGGCTGCTGTTTGAGGATCGGTAGCTTGTTGGTTTCCGTTCTTTTCAGAGCGATCAAGGCTAGTTTTAACGCCAGTTTCAAGTGGAATGTATTCTTAGAGAACGTTTATGTTATGTAACACGTTTGAAACTCCAATCCAACTAGTATCCTCGGAAAATTTGCTCCTGGAAAATTTTATTTCGTGGGATAGGAGCTGCGAAACAGGTGAGTTTTTTACGCAATTTTTAATGTGGAAAGTTTATTGCCACCGGGTACAAAAAGTTACTGTAATGTGCAGAAAGGAGGATTCCCAAGGTTTCCGTTCATGTGTGAATTGGCTTGTACCAGGTGGCAGGGAAATGGCAATATTGTTCAACGTGAAGGTTATTTTTTTCTGCGTTACTCCTTACGATCGGCACCTCTACATGAATGATCAATGATTCGATCAGATGTGAATTTGATTTTGAATGTGATTGTGTCGTTGGGAACGTAATCCTAGTATCAAATATTTTAAATAGCTGCTTTTAAGGTCATTTATATTCCCTTTTCTGGTGAATGTCAAAGTTATTATATTTTTTAGCAGTCACAACTCAACGATCCTTGCGTTCAAGTAGTTACCAAGTTATGGATTTGCAATTAATTTGAGTTTAAAATCAAAATCAAAATCCATGTTAGTTAAAATAATGTTTGGAAGAACAGAAGTGTAGGTACAGATGTATATATATATCTATAGATTCAGGTTCGTGACTGTTTTTTAAATCTTTTTTTTAGACTGTTGTTTTCTGGAAGCATTAATGATGTAATTTTGGTTTTAGGGGACTGTCTTGTGTTGTTGGATCAATTAAGGAATCTGTTTTGAGTATGGTTGACAGTGGATAGTTGTTCCTGAAAAGGCTGAAAGGAAGCTTTATTGCCTTGGACTTTTTTTGGTTACACCCCGCATGTTTGTTCTTTTCTTAGATGGCAAAATTTATTAATATATTATGTGATTTGGAACTGCAGCCAGAAACAGTGTCCCATGCATAAGGTCTTATTGGGTTTGATGGCAGTAAAATAATTTTGGTAAAAAATGTGTTTGGAGTTTTTATCATAACTTCTCATCCTGGTCCTGCTGGACTTCAAACATGCTCTACCATTTTGCACAAGGAACTTTTAAATTAATTGTCAATCAACCGTTACCTTTTGGTGTATTGCAATATGATCTTTGGATAGCAATTGATTTATTTTTCTTTTCCCTTATGTGTAGATATCCTATGTCTGTCACATAGTTTTAAGCTTTTATTTCCTGTAGTGTATCTTTATTATAGTTAGCACATGACCCCACAAGCATGTATTATTGCTTTAATATTGATTGTGTTTGAATAAAAGATATTGTTGTCTTGTCTTGTAGATAATGCAAAACAGCCTCAGTTGTATTTGCATTATTTCTGAATGTTACTTTTAAAGGGCAAACCATTAAAAAATGTACATAGTTTGCAGGAGGTCAGGAAAAATATTCAAAATATTCACTGATTTGAAGTTCCTGAAGCAGGTAAATCTTGAAGAGTTTACGTAACCATATTTGGAATATACGGCATTTCTATTTGGGAATGTTTAAGTCCACAGAATTCATTTTCTTTATCGTTGAGAAGTACTGTAAGACTGTTGACTCCATGGGGTTCCCCATTGACGAGTAAAATCGTCTGGTGTTAGACAGAGCAAAATACTCTGGCTTTAGACAGAGTAAAATCGTAAGTATGACCGGATTAGGGGCAAAAGGGTTAAATTCCATCATTACTTTGACTTTCTTTTTCTTCATTTGAACGAAAACAAAGTGATTAATCATCACCTCCACCATTGCTATACAACTGCATTGGCTTTTCGAACAAAGTATCAAAGTTGAAGCTGGTGGCTCAAGGGGTAATTAAACTTTGCAAAAAAAGTTAGGTTAAAAATATGTTTATGGTATTTGAGTATTATTGTAGAACAAATTTGCATAATATCATTAAAGTCATTAAATCAATGAGAATCCAAACATGAGGATGCAGTTTGCTCAGGAGGGGTCTGTTTTTAAAAAAACAATCCTGAAAGGTAACAGAATCTTGTTTTGTGGATGTAGGCTAAAGAAATCTGACCCCTTAGAGGAACCAGTTCTAAATTGACAAATGACTGGCATTTTATAATTCATAAGTAAAAGTTATTTGCTCTCTTACCAAATTGTTTTACAGTTCCATTCATTTTTCAGATCGATAGCCTTAAGGGCCCACTGACGTATTTTTTAGGGGTGCGTTGCTAGGGATGTAATGTTAAGTAATTTGAGAGAATTTGGCATTATTTTGATCAGTTTCCAACTTTTGTAAGCCAATGACCCTAAATATGACGTCATCATGCCACGCCCATGGTCACGTGACCAATAAAAGAAAACTCTAAATTTGTCTCCGTGCTACGCAATTTGGGTATTTAATCGATGGTTTGATAATTTGTATTTGTTTTTGCATCCAGCCAAGCATGGTTTTCTTTTTATTTTCAAAAATGTTCTTTTAAAAGACATAAACGATACTGAAATACCCATAACTTTTTCAAAAAAGATGATTTGAAAAACTCAATGCTTAGCTACATTCAGTATTTGGGGGTGAAACGTGCCATGTAAAAAAAAATTAATTAAATTTAAAGACCGCTGGAAATTTAGCTTTTTCTCAAAACCGGAAGTCAGTTCGTTTACGCATGCGCAGTTGATCTGAGAATGAGCGAGAGGAAGGGCGAGGAAAAACCTTCGATGCAAACAACAGTTCGTGTGGTGACTTTTGCTTGTGAGTGGGTTTTCTTGTCAGCTCATGATATGATTACGTCAGTTACCGGAAGTAACATTTCACTTCCTTAGCAACGCGCGAAAAATCCGTCAGTGGGCCCTTAAATGTACTGCAGCAACTCTGCCAGCTGTTTGGTCTCAGTATCATAAGCAGTACAAATCCACAAATTTTTCTCCAAAAAGGAACAACAAGAACCCCTGTCATTTTCCTAAGGGAATCCCCCTTGGGGCAGTTTGTTCACTTCACCACGATTGTTTAACACTATCCAGGGACTAAAGCAAGGATGGAAATTGATTACACCTTAAATAGATTGGACCACTTTTTTTACTTCTGACACTAAATTATTGCATTCAACCTTAATTTATTCATCCTTTGAAATGGTAGGAATGATTACTATTATTTACAGCAATTGCTAAAAATTCATTGCATCTAATGTTGAAATACATTGTATTTTTTAGATATGATTCATGAGTCAATGAGTTAGTGCAGTTACCCTAACCCATAAAATGAAAGCTAAAATTTAACCTAACCCTGCTTAGGCCTAATCACTGAAACAAGGGCTTAGGCTTAATCAATAAATTATTGCTAATAATATTGACTGTGTGTCTCATTGACTCATTGACTAATTTACTAATTGACTCATAAATCATGGGACCTCTTTACATATGGAAAGGTAACAGGAGTTATTTCTGTGAAGTCTTATCCAGAAAACTGCAACATGGGATTATGCACCTTTGAAATGTAGCTTTGTATGCTTTTGTTTAATGTCTTTGAACAATTATTACAGAAATATGAAGTTATGGTTTTCTTAAAGTTAAATCTAATGCAAAGGGATTAAAATTATTGAAGCAGCTGTGTTGCAACCAGAGTCCGCAAAGAGAGGTTAAATAATTTGTTGTACTGGAAGTACTTAGTAGGCCAGCGTGAAATTTGTGAAAAGTTTTGGAGGGTGGCACTGAATCACCTTCAACAAGTTTTCTAAACTTTAATTGAAGATACCTTATTTTATATCCTCCTGCTGTTTTATTGCTAGAAGATAAAATCAATTCCTGATTAAGTATTTTTGTTGTCAATGAGGTGAAAGCATATTATTAGCAGTAGTAATATTTTGTTACGGTAAAATTCTCCCTGCTAGTAAGCTGCATTTCTGACTCAAATTCTCAACTTAGAATGTTGTTGTTTTGGCTATTCAGAGTTAACCTAATCTATGTTTACTTCTATAATTTGGAAGGAAGCAAACAATTGGCATTTAAATTTGCTTGGAACAATTATAACAATATATAAGTGCAACTAAAAGGTTTCCTTCTAGTGTACCCAATATGAGGTGCTGTGACATGGTTATTATTACTGCTAAATTCATTTTAAAATTTATTTTTGAACGACTGAAATACATTTCTAAATTTTCCCCTCGGTCTTAATAAATTTTCCTCTATGGACCACTTGAATGGCAATTTTAACAACTTAATTTGGCTCATCCTCGGTGTAAAAACCTGTGAAACTCACAGATGACGTAACACAAAGGAAAACAAAAGAGCAAAAAAACATCAAACAATAACCTAACCCTACCACGAGCTAACAAAACAAAGAAAAAGTTTCACAGGTTTTTACACCGAGGTAAACCCCTTAATTTTGAAAAAAAAAGCGAAAATCTTAACATTTTCTGTTAGATACATCGTGTAACCATTTAGTTGGAAGAGAAACCCTTTGGAAATTTAGTGGTATCTTTTTTTGTTCCACTTTTTAAAAGATAAACGCATGAATTGAAATCAAGATGGTAATCCATTAGCTGGTAAGCTCCACAAACGAATTTCCACTCGAACACTGTCACAGCAACCGAGACTCGCGTTGGCCTTGAAGTTTTTACAGAAATTTCCCTCGTAGCACTGTTGGCTTAAAAGAGAATCTCGCTGGCATAGAAACGCACTAAGCAGTCAAACATTCGTCCGTTTTACTGGCCCGAAAAGGGTTTTTTTTGTGTCGACGGAGAAGACGGAGATCTAATAAACACCGAATGGCAGCCATATTGAAGTCACATGACAAGGCCTCGACCAATCAGACATTTTTCGCCAGTGAAGCCTCTGGCCACTTCCAATTTATGCGCAGTCGCAGTGAAGGTCCATTTTTGTAACCACTGTTGTTTCACATTTCTGAGCGTGCGTAGACTAGCCGTAAGTCCGTGATTTGAGGACTTCCTGCCCTTGAAGTGGCCAGAGTCCGTGTTCTTGATGCGGACTGCAGGGAATGCCTTCTGTTTATCGAATGTTGCCCCACTAAATCACAGGTCACACACAAAAGAAATTTTTAAAGATCTTAGTAAAGCCACAACTGCCCTCGTAGCGACAAAACACAGACAAAGTCACTGACCGCATGCAACTGTCAATCAAAAACACTCGGATCCAGTCTCCCACACGAACTCTGGGGACGAGATTGGTAAAAACAAAAGGAACGAAGTTAAAGCAAGAAATCATGCGCAGAAGCGTATTCTTCATCAAACTCGAAAAAAATAATGAGCCCGATATTAGTAACATAGAATCCCGGCTTTTTTGTGGTCGACAAAGCGAATGATTTTTGTGTTGGTCGACCACAAATCATGGTATACGTATCAGGGTGCAAGTTGCGGCGGCGGTCTGCAAATTAAGACACGCGTATTCTTCAATTTTTTAATGAACGGAATTTTTAGAGCTAGCATTCATATTTACAATTATAAACAAGCCAGTGTTCATAAAACAGACAGGGTCGTACGGAGTATTTGATCCGCCGATCCTTTCAAACTAACCCAACATGGACACAGCCGGTAAAAAATTATGCACGAGCTAAGCGTGTCACAGCCTTGCTGTCTTATCTTCACGTGTCAGTGCACGAGGCTCACGTGCTACGTGCCGTTCTTGGATCGATTCCTGGTGTTTTTGTCCCACTGTTTAGACCATGTCTGGTTTTCGACCGATGCTAATGTTCCTCTAAGGCAGTTCCTTGTCTTCTAAGTATCTGTATTCGAACGTGAAGCCTTCCTTTTTCCGTTGACCCCATTTTTCGTAGTCAAAATAGATGTAAGTTCCCTAGAAGGGTAGGGCAAAGGTTACTGGCGACTGACTCATCGTTTTTTGTTTTTTTGTTTTAATAAAACCAGGCCTCGCTATCCACCGAATAAATCACTATCCAGCGAATAAACACTAGCAATCCAATTGAGTTATTCAGTGGATAGTGTTAACCACCCTTCCACCAACTTGGGTCAGGCCCGAAACCCACCTAAACATAACCGGCTAAAGGCCTGGCCAAACGCTCGCAACATTTCAACGCGACATTGTTGCAGGATGTTGCGACACGCGTTGAATGGACTGGCCAAACGCACGCAACATATCGCAACAAGGTGGCCAAACGTACGCAACATGTTGTGCCCAACAATGTTGCAAGAGGTTGCGTTGAAATGTTGCGAGCGTTTGGCCAGGCCTTAAGACAATTCCAAGCTAAAACAGCGGGCCCCGACCGGGGTACTGAAAAGGAGAGGACTGAGAAAAGAGGGGGCGGTAGGATGGAAAAATTCACTCTAAAAATACATGTAACACTCCTAAACTTGGTGCTGTTGATATGTGGTAAAAAATCTACTGGAAAAGTCAACGAACGATTAAAAATTGAGCATTCCTTTGCAGACCGAAAATGACGACAGCTTTTGCAAGTTTTAACTGATTTATTTCTATTTTCGAGATGCAACCGTATCTACGAGCTAGTCTAAATTAAGAAAATTCACAGAAAGCACTGAGAAACGGTTGGCACAATGCCCATTTATTAGTAAAAAGTAATCGTAAAAAGAAAAAAAATTCAGGTCCTCATTGAAACTTACTTGTTCGTATTCGTCAGTGATTGCCTTGGGCTCTTCGTGTCTTTGAAACCACATCATGTACCTGGTGTGGAATCTCCAGGACTGTTTTTTCAACGCTTTCGCAGCCAAGTACTGTGCTCTCGTTCCCTAAAATGATCAACCCACAATTAGTGAACCTCTTTACAGCTGTCTTGTTTCAGACTATCGATATTCAAAGGGAACAACGAAGCAAAAGTTGCCTTCTCTCTCTTCATACTGAAAGACACGTACAACAGTGTTACCGTTACGTTTCACTCGAGTTGAGTACGATTAAAAGCTATACTACATGTACGTTGAAGCGGTATTTCTCCTGGTTTAACAGCCATCCTGTTTTGAAACAATTGGCCCAGGTTGTTAAACCAACCCTCGCAAGGGGCGCATGCGATCGTGGACTGTGTTGCATGGAATCGGTAATCATCACGTCACTTTTAAGTGCCACTATGATCAATTTTATATCCCTTCAATTTTGCAGGTTTATCACATAAAATTCACATAGAAACATTAAAAACGCGGTTAACCGTTTGGAAATATCTGCATTGGTTCCGGAGATATTTAAGTTTGAAAAATGTGTATGTAAAATACGCAAATGAGAGGACTAATGACGTCATCCACTCAACCCAAGATAGAGCTATCTCGATCAATTTGCAGCAGCGGCCATTGAAACTTGGTAGGTTAATAGTTTTACAGGCAACACACCTACTGCAAAACAGAAATTGGTTCCATGACAACTCCCTCTTTTCCAGTCCCCTCCAACCTGATTTCAATATTTTTGGTGATCTTAAGCTAGAAAAACATTTAACAAGACCACAACCTCGACGTAGCATATGCATATGCTTGTAGGATCATCCAGACGAGGGACCATTGGCGAATATCAAAATAGAACGCCAAAGGTGGCCAGCAAAGACCAGGGAGGTCTGGGACCAAGTATGTTATCATGGTAACAAAACTGGTATGCTCATATTGTGGAGCACATTTACTAGAATCTTACTGCAAAGAATCAAGCATTTCTGATATAAATTCTTTTTTTTGATATATCTTTTTTAATCATATTTGATAAAAAAATTGCATATTTTAAAAACTTGAATATCTCTGGAACAAAAAGAGAGATTTGAAAATAGTAAACAGCATTCTTCTTCTCGTAGAGACTAAGGGCGCGTTCGATTGACCCTATTCCGGAATAAGAATACGTGGCGTGATGATTAAAACGGTATGTTGGGCGCGTTTCGAAGCAGCAAGGATAATAAAAATATGTTTAAAATAGCATTTTAACCAATGTTTGACAATTTTAACGTGAATCTCCGTAAAAACGAAGGATTTTTAACTTATATTCCATGTATTCCTATTCCAGAATACGGTGAATCGAACGCAACCTAAATATTTCTCTTAAAATGGCTTAGCTAGGAAAGATGCGAATTTCGTCACAGTAGCACTTTAAGTACTGACATTTCATGTTTCAGTGAACCTCAAGTCCTAAACAAACTAGTGTCGGTGCCTTTAATCACATTGCATTTGGGCAGTGTCTTCTAAACCAAAACAAATCGCCGTATGAAGCCGACAAAATGAAAACCTAGTTAGCTCTATGTACCTATTCACAATGAACAGTGACATGGATACCAGATACTTACCTCTTGATAATAAAAAATGAAGAAAAGCGTTTCAGTGGACAATCTCTGAAAGAATTCTATGGAGTCTACGTGTTGAGGAGGATGTTGATGATGATGTGCCGGTGTTGGATATGGATTCCGCGGTAAAAAAGGCCTGATGACAAAGAAATAATAGCTTAGAAGTTGACTTTCGATGGAGAATCAGTTTTTCAGACAAGAAATTGTCAACAGAGAGAGGTTCCAAGAGCGGCCCCACAAACGAATATAATCGTCTTGCTGTATCCTAGGTAAAGGCTGAGAGAGCGCTCTTGGGTGTGACGGGGTCAGCTTAATTCTTAACGAAGGATCGTTTTAGTAACTCATAAACAAAATTAATTTAGAGTTCCTGCATCAAGCTTGGGTTGACTCACGAGGTCATAGCCTTGGCAGAAAGATAGAGTGCTAAGTAAGAAATAAATGAAAATGATCGATGAAGGTCAGACAACAGTAAACTGATAAAACACCCGCAAATAATTAACAATTATTGGACGAGGCTGAGCAAAATATCGTGATTTGTCAGTGTTGAGCAAATCAATTATTTGCCGAAGTCGAAGGCTGAGGCAAATAATTGATCTGCGAGACACTGACAAATCACCATATTTTGCGATAACCGAGGTCAATAATTGTTTTATCATTCGATCACCGAGTTTGTTTTTTATTTTTGTTTCCGAGAAGCCGTAAGCGCGCGCTGCATTGCAGAGTCGAGTAATGGCACCAATCAATTGGTTTCCTTATCTGCATGATTATATTTGTAGACTTCAAATTGTACCTAACAGTCAAACGTTCAATAACACTAGGCATCGACAAGCTGAAGAATTTCACAGTTTTCAAAGCGTATCCCGTTAAGTGAAGCTTTGGTGTAAAGCTCGCCATTTGTTTTTTCTGGCTTCAGCATAAAATCTCTTTAGTACATATGCATTCGCCAACTTGTCCTTCGCGTCGATGACACGAGTGACTCTTCGTCTACCTTTCTTTCCTTGAGATACTCTCTAAATGCGTTAAATGCAACTTTTGTTCCTTTCTTAGTATTCTCACTGTTCTTTCGATCTACTAAAGATGTCGAATCATTCTCTGACAGCTCGGGGAACCGATGATGGCCAACGATGTTAATTAACCCATGTCGAGATCCCATCTTGTAGGCAGTTATTTGCCGGTCGCGTGGTGGGCTCTCGGCCAATGAAAAGGAAGGACAAAATCCATCGAATGATAAAAACCTATGATTTCGGGTTTCAGGCTGATCGAGTTCTTATTTACAGGGTGCTTAGTGAGAAATCTGCATCAAAATGTTCTTAAAATTTGTTTCAGAAATATTATACATTATACATTAATAGAGGATTAACCTGCACCCGGCAAATAGCCTGGGCCCGGTTGTTCAAAAGCTGATTAACTTAATCCAGGATTAGCGTAAACATTTGTTTCACGTTTTCAACTTTTTGGTGAAAGTTTATTTTGTTTATTTTTGCTTTTCAAGATTGACTTCTTCTAATGTAAAGTTTTGCCGAAACTCAGCGTTGAACAGCATTTGGGCATAGAGAAATAAAGTTAACTCCTTGGTTAATTTTTAATCTGGGATTAGCCTTAATCGGCTTTTGAACAACCGGGACCTGGGATTCTGGTTTATGTTTTTGTTTTGGTGTTCTGATTCGCTTATAGGCCCTTCCAGCTAAACCAGGCAGGCCGACCGACCAAAGGCTGACAAACATAGACCACACTACACCGGTAACTCTGCACCGTACTCTTCGTGAGCAGTGTTTGGTTTAACTTCTCACATGATCAACAACAGCGGTAGAGGAACGGGCCTTCGGTTAACAGTGCTCCTCCAGGCTTCAAACTCACGATCTCCCGCACAGTAGTGAAAAAAAAATCTTAACACATCTGTCATCACTTAAGAAGGAATTACTTGCAACATACGAGAAAGGAACAGTCTGACATAAAATTGCTTGAGTTGTCCTTGTCTATCAAGTTGAACGTTGAATAAGGGATGAAAGGAAATGTTTCATCTTTTCTTAGTGGAATAAAAAAATAACTCATTTGGGGGAAAGGTCCACAGCTACCTCGCAGATACATGTACCCCTATTTCATTCGAGTAGCATGAGCAATAAGTTCCACCTAATAGGAAACTAGTGTAGTTAATGATCACACCTGACTTTTTCGGAGTCTGCAGCAAGGGGTAGATGATGGTAGGCTGCCTCCAGCATAGCCAACTGATAACATCTTTCCTTGTTCAGAGGTACAGGACCTAACGGTGCCACGCCTAGGAGAGGCTGGAGATGTGCTGTGTTGGTCTCTTGTACCACCTTGTTCTCCTCTGTTGTCTGACTACTGCTTGACTCCAGCAACGCTGCAAAAATACATACACAAATACAAATTCAAACCGTAAGAGGGCAATTCTTACTCACTTTCTGCAAAATATTTATCTTTGTTTTTAAGTGCCACGACTAAAAAAACGGAAAGAAAGCATGTTCCTTAAAGTGTAAGACTGCTAATTTGTAATGCAAGCTATGCAAGCTTTGATATAACAGTTCACCAAAAATCAAACAGAGGGCAATCGGCCTTTGAGAGATGGATCAATGAGAAAAATTGAAGAGGTGAAGACTCACTCACGTAAAGATAATGATCATAATAATAACCTTTATTAACGCGTCATGTGTATCTACTTTACATAAACTAGTAAACTAATTGGGGACACCCATCTACATTATAAATTGTTAAGAAACAATACAAAATTAAAAGTTCTATACAATTACTTCAAATGCTATACAAATTTCTTATAACTGGCTACATAGATTACTAAAAATGATAAAAACACTGCCTTACGCTTAAAACACCTAAAATCATAACGACACTATCCTTACTCTAACCCTAAAATCGATACATACAATAAAAAGAAAATGATGATGAATTGTTCTGATAAACCCATAAACAGAAGACAGTCCTTACAATGATCATCTCCCACAAGAGTTTCTAAATTAGTTTTCCTAATCTTATTTTTGAACGGACTTACTGAATTAGCGTTCTTAACGGCAGTTTTGACCAGTTTGGACTATGTTTACCATAAATAATTATAAAATAATTAGGATAGTACGCACAATCTCATTGGTCAATAGCTGTGTTTAGATGACAGTATGGAAACACGGCTGTGACATCACATGAATTTTGATTGGTTGTGTTTTCAGATGCGTGTTTTGATTGGCTGGTAGGAAATATGAGCGTGCATCAAGAAAATCTATATCAATCTAGAAGTAAAAAAACCAGCATTTCCTTCATTTGTCGAATTATCTTTGAGAAATATTTTTATAAAAGCAATAGAGGACTTTTTTCCGTGTTTCCATATAGCCTCATCTAAACACTCGGGGGAGTTGGGTGAATTCTAGACAGTTCTGCAAACCCTCGACTGCGTCTCGGGTTTGCATAACTGTCTCGAATTCTCCCAACTCCTCCTAGTGTTTAGATGAGGCTATGGAAACACGGAAAACGTCCTCTATTGCTTAATTATTTTACGGTGTTGTATCTAGTCCCTATGAAGTCAGAGTTCTATAGATTATACGAGCTATTACTTTTCTGGAATAACACTTGGATGTACTCTGGACATAGACAATGCTTTACTCTGAACATGAGTGTTGCAATGTCCTGTAACCTTTGGTTTCGTATCGTGTTTAACTTGGCCATACAGGCTTCGATTGTATTAAACCCCGCAAAACAACGTACCGGATACTAAATGCGTCGTTTACACACTCAACTGGTCCTAATCCAGAACGTCTTAGAGGTCATGTCAGTCCATTAGGTGAAAAACGTGCCAGATTAAGTCTAAGGAAAGGTCGTCACAATTTCGAATTTTAAAGAACAAGGAGAAGGGAGTCCTTTAATTGCATTGGGCCTTAAGCAGTTCCCAACAACATTGCAATAATAAATGAATGTGCCAATATTAGATAGTAAAGTTGCTTAAGCGTAGAAAGACCAACAAGACAGATCGCTGGTGGCATGGTGGGAAAAACTCCACCAACTCCTTTCAGATAATTCGAGTGGAAAGCTACCCTGGGATGGTGTATGGCTCTCCCAAAGGTCAACACTGGCTGCAATTTGTAAACCAAGGTAAGTCATGCTGGCCAAGTGACGGGATTGGTGACTGTCTGGGAATACCACATGTTGCATGCCCTAGGACGTTAGACTAGGGGTACAGGTAGTAAACAAGATAAGAATTTACATACCTCTACTTCCTGAACTGTAGTCAGTTGGAGCTGCGACTGGATTACTTAACCCAGCCGTGGCCACTGCTTGTGCTGCTATTGACTTTAAAGATGAAAAGGAGTTGGGACGTTGAAGGCGGCTACAAAGGACATAAAAATTAAGAAGATAACAAAGGTATATTCCTAGAAATAAATCAGAAGCTGTAAACACAAAAGAGGTTACCGTAAGCCTCCTTCCCTTTCAAAATATTAGTTTGGTCTACAATGTTCTACAACAGCTTGCACTTCATGACTGAGGGGATTCCAAGAAATAATGTTCAGCAACAGAAGTACTGGCCTAAAGAGAACTGACCTTGGAATTGACAGATTGACAGTAATACCAAGGCAGTGGAATACATGCATATCTTGTCTTGTTTGGTATTCATGATAAGCTTAATTGTACTATCTTGTCTACTGCTTATTGCTGCCGCAGTGAGTGACCCTGAAGCGAACCAACAAGGAAGCTCTCTAATTGGGAGGAGTACACATTTTTCGTTGAAACGCAAGGGATTGTGGTCA
>NC_090877.1:21768584-21771084 GCF_036669935.1 Montipora foliosa | reverse complement strand
ATCGCATGTGGGAAGAGTTTCAATCTATAACAACCTGACGTGAGGGTTCTTTTCAGTGTATTTTGTTTTCCTCCATCATCCAAATATACTCCCACCTACTAACTTCTCGCTTTGGTGCTGTGTTCAGGGTTCATTCAAATGAATCAGGGACCCTGTAGCTGCTGCCAGAGGCACTTGACATTATTACTTCTTGCAGACCTCTCTTTGAACTGTGCTCATCGTAACTAAGCCTTAAGACAGCAAGGAAGGACGATTGTTCGAGCCACTTTCTCCTTCATGAGATAATCCCAACAGCAAGTTTAAAAAAAATTCAGATTAAGAAATCAGATTTCTCCATGCACTTTCCATTGTATGACGTCTGTCCCCAGAGTCCGCTTTTCTTTTGGTCAACGCAAAGAATGTGCCAAAGCAGGAAGTGCGCGACTCCCGAACTTCCGGCTCTTCTGCGCATTCTCAGAAATTTGAAATAATAGCTGCTTTCAACTACAACATAAAACCAATACCAAGACTATGGCAACTGTGCCTGTGGGAAATTCATAGACCCTTTTCATAAATGGCACCCAAATTTTAATAACAATACTTGATACATCCTTAGCCTCGTGTTTATGTTTCAAGACAAAGGATTTTTCTCATGAATGTGAGGCTACGGATATATCAAGTATCGTTATTCAAATTTGGGCGCCATTTATGCAAAGGGTCTATGACCTGCTAGGAATGAATTAACAGAGGTGGAAGAATTTACATACCTCTACTTCCTGAACTGTAGTCTGTTGGAGCTGGGACTGGATTACTTAACCCAGCCGTAGCCACTGCTTGCGCTGCTATAGACTTTAGAGATGAAAAGGAGTTGGACGTTGAAGGCTGCTACAAATGACATGAAAATTAAGAAGATATCAAGGGTTTATTCCTAGAAATAAATCAAAAACTGTAAATACAAACGGGGTTAAGCCTCTTTCCCTTTCAAAATATAAGTTTGGTCTACAATGTTCTACAACAGCTTGCACTTCATGACTGAGGGGATTCCCAGAAATAATGTTCAGTTACAGAAGTGCTGGCCCAAAAAGAACTGACCTTGGAATTGATAGACTGATGGCAATACCAAGGCAGTGGAATACATGCATATCTTGTCTTTCAATGGGTTACGTGCTTTAAACATTTTAAAATTGTTTGGCATTCATGATAAGCTTAATTGTACTATGATCCTGTCTACTGCTTTATTGCTGCCGCAGTGAGTGACCCTGAAGCGAACCAATGAGCAAGCTCTCTAATTGGGAGGAGTACACATTTTTCTTTGAAATGCAAGGGATTGTGGTCAAATGCGCAAGGAATTGTGGTTACGCCCGAACAGAGGAAATAAGAAGCGCGATAAGATCATTAGAGCCTACTCTGTTTTTCATTTCAAACTGCAGATAGTTTCAAGTCACACAACAAAAGATAACTGAAATTCAAAGTCGTTCAATGAAAAAGGCCAAGAACTCGGAATGTTGGTGGAAACAAATCTTTTAATCGCCTCTCCAATTCGCAGGTCTGTGCAATACATCGTTTCCGAGTTGTTTGTCGAAGCGTTTCATGCAATTTTGTACATGTGGTACACCAATATGGTGGCCGGTATTCAACGAAAACATCTGGAGTTCACGTTGCGATGAAATCGCTTACTTTTCGCAACTGAGATCAAATACATGTGTATGAACGCATCTCCTAATGTACTAGAAAGGCTCAAACATCTGAGATTCGTATGGATGGACATTTTTTCAACCAAATAGCTTTATATCGTGGTTTCACACAAGGTGACAATTTGGAAATTCAAAATACCGTATTTTCGAAACGAAAGACGTTATGGAACTGGGACCTTGAAAAAAGATTTATTTCTATGTAGGTCATCTTCAATCTCCTTCAGCTAAACATTCAGAAGGCCTTGCGATTTTGATTTTAGAATTTGAAGACGTCACTGTGAAAACCATCTATTGCTTTCTTTCTTCTCTCGAGTGGGGTCAAGAAGGAGGTCCAGTTGGGGGCCCACGTTTTGTACCGTCCCTGCTTAAGGAAGACCTATTAAAATCTCCCTTAAATTCCACGCACAAACCGTCGTTAAATTACCGCAAGCATAATTGAACATCTTCCTTCCTCTCTGCAGCATTTCTACCATTTAGGTAAACTAGTTGCTAAAATAATAATGTGCAGAAGTATGTTTTTCATAGGGCACCTTCACGATTAAGGCTGACAGGAGAAGTTGCTTTGAAGTTAACTAAAAAAATAGCTATGTACCTGAGTTGGTACAGGATTGGTCATGTGATGAGGATCACTCAGAATTGACGAAGTCTGGTTGGATGACGAAACCAAAGAATCTCCTATTGAAATAGCAGGGTTGGAGAGTACTGAACTTGAGACCAGTGGTGTATACATCGATAATTTAACCCCACTGATATCTGAAGCTTGCGTGGCCATTTTGATGTTTCAATTAATCGCTCAAAAGTGAAGGCTATATTGATCAGTTGTTCAT
>NC_090877.1:21746084-21763584 GCF_036669935.1 Montipora foliosa | reverse complement strand
CCAGGAAGATTGAACAGATATTTTCGGATTGCATATAAATTTAAGGATTGCATTAAATCAATATTCGTGGTATTGCATTACGTATAAAATTTAAGAATTGTATTGAATCAATATTCGTGGTATTGGATTAAATATAAAATTTAAGGATTGGATTGAATCAATATTTGTGGTATTGCATTACAAATAAAATTTAAGGATTGGATTGCATTGAATGCCTTTTATGACTTTAAATTAAACCTTTATTTAAAGGATTGAACATATATATCTAAGATTAAATTTTTCTACAAATGGCTTGCAAAAGTACTGATTTTGGTACTGAAAATGGGACAAATAAATACAATTAAAAATGGAACAGCCAATTTGATGCGATAAGAATAAAATTATTGGCTTTTCTCCAGTGTTTGCACCCTGGCATACATGATGGTATTTCATAATGAATTAGCATGAAAACTTCATACCATCATAGCTGCTATTGCTATGGTGTACAGTATATGTAATTCATTATTGTTCTTAAAAAAGAGAATAGTTTCTGACAAACCTCTCTGCTTTTCATTCTGAGGACTGACAGTTTTGACAGGATCACATTGCCAAGGGGATGCCCTCTGATATTCTCTGAATTCAAGCAAGACATCCAGAGATATCAAAACTTTGTTGCAAATGTCAAAAAGTCCTGATAATGCAAAAGGACAATAATTATTATGAGAGACAATTGAACAACTTCAATTTCGCATTGGCAGTGCCATTTCAATCTTCATGAATATATGCTTAACAAAATTTTCCCCCAAAGGAAAATAGTCCCACCAGACTAATCTTGTTGGCTTTCTGGGTTGCGCATTCACTGGACTACTCCAGTGGTAAACAAGACGGTTTAGTTTCATCGCGGCAGATATTGGATAAAGAAAACAGACACACCTCAATTGCAAGTTATAGTAAAATACACAGACCATAGATTTATCTGTGGACGAAAACTGCTGTGCACAAGAAAGCGAAGAGTGAATGTGCTCTGACTTTTGTACCCTTACCTCTTGATGAGAACTGGCGACAATCTTCAGCGGTGCAGATATACCCACTCTTGCTCTTGCCCTATTTTTTTACATGGCAAAATCCAGGTGGGTTGCTTGCTATGGGAAATCCAAACACAGCAAAGGACTGCTCAGATACTTGAACCACAGGAAGAGTGTAAGAAGGTAGCGACGAAACAACCTCTCGCAATTTCGTTCCGACAGTGTCACTGCACGGGTAATCAGAAATGTTGGGATAGTACATGGCCACAGCAATTGAGTTTTCAGGGTTTTTAGCCAACATTACATGATCGCATTCAAATTGCGAGGCTTTATCACTGTTGTTGTGAACAGACCACACAATCTTGCACTCTTCGCGCGTGCACAACCACTTGTCGCCGCTATATACTGGTTACAAAACATCGATCGTCCTGCCTGGGGTTGTTTGGCAAGAAAAGACTCCCTAGCACACTTCGACAACAGCGAGGTTGGCTGACTCGGCTGTTTTCGAGGCCCAATAAATTTTCCACTAAAGAAAGAAATTGCATTTTTTACAGGTCGGTGGCTTGGAGCGGTTGAAGTACTTTTCTTGGCACTGCGGACATGTGCCTCGACCACGCTGCTCATTCCAGGTTTGGAGCGCACGAGCAAATATACCGATCATCGGTATATTTGGCTTTGCGTTTCCTTGTCATCGCCCGGTGATGAGAAGGAAACGCAAAGCCAAAAGCGACCGATAGGGTACAAACACGAAACCGAAATAAATATGCGGACTCGCCTAGACGTTTCATTGGATAAGCAGCCAATGTTCTAACCACCGGAAAAGACGGCCAGAGGTTTGGCCAGAGGAGGTTGGACAGCAGCGTGCAAGGCGTCATGGGAAAGTTTTATTTTTCAGTCAGTTGCCTCCAGAGTTCAAAGGAAACACATCTCCGTTGTAATCAACATGGACGCCATTGATAGACAGGCCGCAGAGTCAACTTCGTTTAAGAGTTCCAGTTGCTTCTTCTTACATTGCTGTGACATGCTCAATTTATTTACTTTCTCTGTTCGAAGCCGGCTCTTTTTGATGATCAATGGGTTCGAGAAAAAATTCCGTTTGAAAGACGAATGTTCATTTTGCAACTGAGTGAGGAAATTAGATGCTCTGAAGTCGGCGTCAGTTCTATTAAAAAACCCAGTGTTGATTTTGAGGTAGGGTATAAATTTTCTTGTTTTAGAATCATGCATTGTTGGAAATTTGTATGTATTTGAGGCTTGAGCCATCGTCGTTCTAAACTGTGTGAGAACAGATTTTCCTGGCTTAATTAATGCATAACATGTTTAGAGATCGTTCTTCTCATGTTGTAGTTTGACCCTCAAGAAAGCGACCAGGAGAGCATCCTCCTCAGAAACAGCCATTGCACAACCGCATCGAGCTCCAAAGGAAACTTTGTCAGTTGCTCCATATATTGTTAGATGTTGACAGGATGAATGTTGATGCAACTGTTCGTCTTTCCCCGAAACCTGGAACGGCTGGCCATGGAATATTTTTTGGTCAAACATTAAAGGATGACAAAGAGGAAAATGAGGACATTCATGAAAAAGGAAATGTTTTATTGTTTGTCACATAATGGACTGGAAAACTGTAAATAGTCTGTCCTTAAAATTAAAAATATAATTTTAGTTCACCATGTCACTTAAAGTTGCCCTTGGTAGACAGGTAGTTCAGGTATCGTAATGTTTCAGAACATACCTTAACATAAAATAAGTCACCAATGCTTACCTTCTGAAATAAGATATCAATCCATTTGTTTTTTGGGGGTTCTTGTTCAGAGAAATGCTGCTTATCTTGTGAAGATAGCCCCCTGATAATCAAATTGCTCACATGACAGTACTTTCAGAAGTAGTGAAATTTCAGGAGATAAAAATGTGCTGTACACGTTAGTGTTTTAAGGTATTGGTGGCGCCCATGACAAGCCAAGACAGGAATTTTTGAAAATGGCACAGAGAAAAATAAAAGCAAACTGTCAGGTCCAAGTGCAGCTGAGACCAGAGCGGCTAGTACTTAAACACGGAACGCCGGAATGAGACAACCACATTTACATTGCTAACTATCTTTTCTCCATTAGAAATGATTCGTATAAAAATCTGGAATTTTTGAGGACGAAGGATAAAGGAAAATATATTCTTTTTAGTCACAATGTCCAAGGATTGACAGGCAACCGAATGCAAAGTCACTAGAATAGACTCAACCGTGGGTATTGAAAGTTTACTGAGCTCAAGGTATTAAAAATAGCACGTTGTTTACTTGTGATTAGATCATATCGCAAAATGCATCTTACCTCTTTTTCTCCGGACTTCGAACAACCTCGTTCCCAGGGTCTCTCTTCTCTGCCTCCATTGTCGTTGAGAAAAGACCCAGGTCTTTTCTCAACGACAATGGAGGCAGAGAAGAGAGACCCTGGGAACGAGGTTGGACTTCGACTAGGGCCAAGAAGGCAGAAGTAAGAAGCGATTAATCAAAGCAAACATATTTTCCCTTGAGTAAAGAGACTGAATGGCATACAGGAACAACAATATCAACGAGGACAACTGTTTTACCTTGGCAGCTCCATTATCATAATTATTGAAAAGGCGGGAATATTATCATAGATTTTCAAATGGTGGGAAAATATTAAAGTTTGTTCTTGTTGGTACCAAGGGAGTACAATGAAGCAGTATTTGTGTAAACAGAAACAAATTAATTCCATTATTCAGCCTATTTATCTCAACTGCAAACATAATTAACACCAGCAATTTTTCAATACCATGACAATGACTTTCTTATGTTGCGTTGAACTGGTCATAAGATTTTCCTGGAAGAAATAAACACGAGGTCTACAAAAAAACTTGTCAAAAAATTGGTTTTCAATCTGTAAGGGTAGACATGCCATTCGTCTGAATACCGTCACAATTTTTACTGGGTTTTATTTAGGGCTACCAGGAGCTCGTGTCCGGGGGATACGTATCGCTTGCTGCATTCTCAGTTATAGAGTATTAGGGAGCTTAAGCACGCGCGTTTGTGAGACGCGGACTGCAACCGGAAGAGGACATTTCTCGTACCAGGACAGTGGTGTCTCCCAGATTTTTATACGAATCATTTCTAATGGAGAAAAGATAGTTAGCAATGTAAATGTGGTTGTCTCATTCCGGTGTTCCGTGTTTAAGTATTCCGGCGTTCAGTGTTTAAGTATTCTGGCGTTCCATGTTTAAGTATTCCGGCGTTCCAGCATTCCAGCATTCCATATTTAAGTACTAGCCGACCAGAGCCAACTAATGGCAAGGACAAAAATACCATAGCCATTGACTTGAACCATGGTAATGGATGGTTTCATTGCGGGCTAACTACGGGAGTTTGATCGTGAGGTCTGTCCACAGGGTAGGGATTTTGATCGTATGTGACGTCCCCAGGCTAAAGATTTTGATGGTACAAAGGACATTTTACCACCTTCACTTGCCGCTGGGTGGGGATTTTGACCAATTATTTTGTACGGGGGGTGGGGAATTTGAATTTTTTTAAATGAAAATGTCAAAATCCCCACCCCATGCCCGACCCCCCCCCCCTCCTCCCTGGGGCTTAACATTGATAGGTGCATAATAGTTCCCTAAAGAAGCTTGAATAATTATGGTCTCCACTTTGATTGAAAATTTAAAGGATCAAAAGAGATTATGATTGTCTTTTATTTTTCTTGTTGCTGTAGCAGTTACAGTCATAAATAGCACATTCTTGGAAACCACGGACTGCAGCATTATGTTATTATATGAAACGATTCTCTGTTTTCACATGACGTCACGACCGCCATGTTGGTGCCCCAACCGAATCCTCTGGGAATTTAACTCTATTATTATGCAAACGCTTCCTTTTGTTTTTGTTGAAAAACATGGCTGTTGATCACCTGAGAGAAAAGCAGCAATAGTGATGTTATAGCTAAGCATAGTAACATTTCTTAGAACTGGCCAAAAAGTGAGAAGCAAACCCAGATGAACGTTTCTGTTTAAGACGAGTTTTTTTTGAACTTCGAGCATTGCGCGGCCAAAAATACCATAATAATCTTTTGCCGCCAGTCAATTTTAGTTGGAATCACGTGTATTTCGCGCCAGGGAATATTTTGATGGCCGCAATAATCATTTCGACTCACAAAAAGTCCTGTTCCCTGGCTCATTTCTAACCTTTGTCGGAAGGATATGAAGTATTTTGTGGTAGAAAAACCCCTAGGATGCAAATGGGAGATTTGCTTCAGTAGACTTGCCATGAGATGCGAACAATGCCGGCCGTTTGTCACAGAAGTTATGGGTGATTCTGACGGTTTGAGACGGTTTACTGTCGATACTATCTTGCCAAATCAATTCATTAAAGGTATGTAATTGTTTTACTTCTATAGCCTAAGTTATTTCAATAACAATTGATACTTTAAAACTCTGAAATCTCTTTGAAAGGCTGTGTTAAAGCACAATTAGCGTAAGGGTCGAGCGTTAAGCCGGTCGAGCTCAACTTGCGTTCTCCAATTCATTGAGCGAGATTTTCCCTTGAGAAAAAAAAGCTCAAACGAGATTATTTGTGAACTTTATGAAACTTCCAACATTTCAAAATGAAGGTTTTGACTTCACCTGTTCTGTTGAAACCGTAATTTTGTTAGTTGTTTCAGCGTAAACGGAATATACATCCTTGAGTTTTTATGCGTTTAAGAATTGAAAAAAAGATACACCGTTGTGCGAAACCCATATTACTTACCTCGTTCTTGTCAGGCTACGCTGCAAAAATCTTGTTGTACCAAGGATTGCACGTCTTAATTGAAAATTTCTAGATGTTCTACACTTGATTTGAGCATTATTTCCTTTAAATGTATTTGAACCGGTTGTCTGATCTCGCCTCAAACTTGCAGGGTAGTGCATTTCTCAACTTTAAACATCGCCCTTTCAGCAAGAGATCTGCTCCATTTGGTAAGTACTGGATTACTGATCATACTGTTATTTTGAACATCACCTCTGGTGCTTTCACTTTGCATGGTAAAATGCTTTTGAAATCATGAACTTTTCCAATCATCCGCGATTCCTTTGTGGCAGATATAATTGGTTAACGAATTCTTTATGGCAGCACTGTTTATCCGCTTTGTTGTAAGTTCATTGTATAGTGTACCAGACATATGTCACTACAATACAGAACGTTAAAGTGCAATCTTTTCAGTGCTACCTAAATAAATGTGGTTTTGTTTTGAACCAGTTGCGTAATTTTAGTTTGAAAATACAACACCTCAATTTGTTTACATAATTGACATTCGAAACCACTTGCGTTCGAGCTTCGTTCACGTGCGAGCGTTCTTCAGCCTGACGGTTGTACTTTTCATATTTGGACGCGAACATTCTTTGCCTTGTACATTATTTTTGGAAAGTTCACATCATTTCCAAGAATTTTTATTGCTCAAAAAAGTGAAGGTGATGCCAAAAAACTTAAGTTAGACTGCTGGCGTGTGGAAAGAGCAAAGCTGTTGAAATGTCCTGTTAGATGGTGTTGGAAGATGTACCACTGTAGCAAAATTTGTTCGTTTTGAATTTTCTTGTACCGGAAACAGTCATATATTATTTGTTAACGTCTTTGCTTTGCTCATTAATCCTGGAGTTATGTCTGGTTTACATTGGCTCCTCAGCATTTCACCTAAACGAGTTAGCAGCTTATCTACCACGATGAAATACTCCGCGCCAAGTTTTGTGCAAATATTAGAGTCCTGCCTTCTCTGCCATTATTTTGAAATTTTCCGCAGACAAACCCTTAAAAATTGTACTAAAGCTTATAGGTTTAATCTCCAGTTGTTCACATTCCTGTTTACAATGTATATCTGTCACAAAAGGCAGACTTGTTTTGCTTAATTGAACCACAAAACAGGTTGATTTCCTCCTCCTAATAATTCACTTATCCATGATTTTTGTTTTCCATCACAGGGGCCACTTTTATAAGATGAATAGTCTTCACTGTCTTGATGATGGATAAATTCTAAGACAAAAGCAATGGTTTCTGGTGGAAGTTTATGACTATATTGGCGTCTTATTTTCGGAAGTGCTGCTCCTGGACCATACATCTTACTATAAAGTCTAGCTTTTGTTAATTCGTAGTCTGTGCATGATACTTCTTCTCCTCGACTGTTAGTAAACCTGAACATTTGCTTAATTTCCTTATTTGTGTATTGCTGTGCCACACAGTTCAACAGTTCAACCCATTTGGGACTTCCAGGTCTCTCTCTGGAGTAGCTGAGAGCTAAGCCCTCCATGACGTTAGCATTTGCATTCACTTTTTCCTGAATGGAATTTGAAAGAAGTGAAGACAATGGCTTGCTCCTTTTACTTTTTACTTCTAGTAAGAAACACCTCCTAGAGAGTGAGGTTCACATGTTTACAATCATGTTTCCAAAACATTGCTAAAGCCAGTATGTGTGCAAAGTACTGATAGGGGTGAAAAATATTGTGATCTTATTTTTTTATTATCAAAGGTAAAGGAAAAATGTCCTGACGTTGAATTAGTCAGTAATAATTACTGACTCTGATCTGATTATTAGAATGCAAAAAGAGAACTCTTTATAGCCTGGATTAGTTTTCTATTTTAGGGAATAATGCATACAGTACAAACTCACATATAAGAACCTAGTACAGGCTGAAATTTGGCATTTTAAAAATACCCAAAAATGTAAGAACCTGCAGAGCCTGGCAAAGAAAAAGAGGTACTTTTACAAAAAAATCACCCTCGAGAAAACTCCTGTTATAGACCTAATCGGCTAACTCAATGTTGTACCCAATTCAAACCCTTTGGGAAAAAAACGTTTTGTTTCAGGTATTTCCATATCATTTAAATATGAATGGTACATTATAATGCAAATACAATACACAAAGAATCTTAATCTCGGGAGATTTGAATTAGGTCTATTGTGTATATGTTTTCTTTGATTGGCATTTTATTGGATTTTCTCTAGAAATATGTTTTCCAAAAAGCTACAGTGCAATACTGTCTACATATCTTATGAATAAAATATAGAAATTTATTGTTGTTCCTCTGAGAAATAAGAACCTATTAAGAAACTACATGTAATCAGCCTGAATTATGAAAAAATAGCCTAAAATATTAGAACCTGCTCAGCCTGACCTCGAAAATTCTAGGTTCTTATGTGTGGGTCTTTAATGTATTTTGCAGGGTTACCAGTAGTAACTTTTACCCTGTTGTACAAGCATGACAGTATGCCATGTTTTCAGTTTCGCGGGCTTGGGAGATCCTTGAATTGTGTTCATCTTTTCATTACCAATCCTAATAAACTGAAAAACCAACTAGTAAGGTAGAATATGTATGGTAGAATTTTACCATGCGAGTTAAAAGAAGGAAAGTTTATCCCATCAAATTGGCCTTCAAGAATTTCCTGGCAGATCTGTTCATTTGAGGCACCCATGTTTTCAACTTCTGTTTTAAGTTCAGCCACTTTTTACCTTGTGCAGTTTTAAAGTTTGTTTCAAATCCTCTGCTGAGTTCGCTTTGACGTCAGTTCATATGACACTGGGGCAAAACCAACTTGATTTTGAATAGAATTGTTTGCAGACAGGGGCTGTGGAACACTTTTATTTACACTGGGTGACAGCCTGTGCAACCTTACATAACATGCACCACAGCACCTTAAACTGCTTATAAGGGCCACACAGCCAAACTTTTTTTCCAAAAAAGTTTTCTTAGCTTCAGGGAACAAATCATCTACTGACTTTGGGAGATATGTCCAGGTTTGACCCTAATTAGATGCACGCAGATTTCAATAAGCGTCACGAAGTATCCCCTTACTCTTTTCGCCAACTTCAACATCACTTGTGTCTCAGAATACAGACAATTTATGTCACAAAGTGTCCCCCAAATGCTACTCTTTAAGTGAAGATTAGCTGCTGCATTTACCCAAAGCTAAAAATAACGCTGACCTTTACCCTTACCTTATCGTTGAAAAAAGGTAGCAAATGCTTAGATTTAAAGGGACACTTTGTGTTGGATGTCAAAATTGGGCGTGTATCTAATTGGGGTCAAACCTGGACATAAGTGGACTTTGGTAGTGACTTTAAATGTTTTAGCTTGTACAGGGGAGTTGTGCATTTGGACGCTGAACATCAGAGGCGGATAGTGGCATTCCTACAGGCTTGACATTTTTCCTTTAACAATATGGGACGAGATTCTTCCTTGTAGGTTTTTTACATTTACTATAAGTAAGTACTGATGAAGACATTGTTTACAATCTCTGTGGCTCAGCTGGGACTAGTTTCTTTCTTTTTTTTTTTTTCAATTCTTCACAAAGATCAAACCTTCAATGACTTTTTTTTTTTAACTTTGATATAAGCTAGACTTAACTCTAGTGAATTGGAAAATGAAACATTTGTGGCAAATTTTATGATAAATTCAACTCAACAATCGAAATTGAAAGTTGACAATAGAAGCTAAGCTGAACACAGTCTTCATGTGTAATTTTAAAGGGGGAACTGAAAAGGAAACACTTAAACACTGGGGGTCTCACGAATCTTTTTACGGAAGAAGTGTGCCGGAGATAAGCTGAAAATCAACTCTAAAGGAACCTATCTACGAATACTCAATACCTTTCAAAAAAAAAAAAGGACAAAATTACCTTTTGCAAGGTCTAGCGATAGAGTACACCGAGCTGTAACGACAACAGCAGTCCGAAAACGATCTGTAGGAAACCTCACTGAACCGTAACGCAAGTGACAGAAGCTGCTTCCACATCAACTTGACTACCTCAAACTCGAATATCAGATCACCGGTCACAGACAAGGGAATGACAAAAGAACTGTTCACACTATTTTAATAGAAGTATAATAACAATTCATCCTAGGTTTGCAGTCTCAAGATAGTCCAAAAGCAAGTCTTGACACACTAATTCTAGACTGGATCTCTTATTAGCAGAGTCGGAGAGCTCGAAATCTTACGGCAGAAAGATCTTTTCGAACAATTTGCGTACTGGTTATAACCTTGCAAGAAGGTTAAACTAAATACGATAAATTCACCGCTTCAAAACGTTTTTCAAAGCTTTACAGATCTTTCCGAAGTGACTGAATGAAATACCTGTGTAAAATGGTTGGCTAATCGCTTGCACTCAACACAACTTCTATGTGCTGCTTCCACCGCGACACAATATGGCCGACGGTACAAGTCCTGATCTGTAAGTAAGATGCGCGCAAGCTCTTATGGGATTTTTGGCCGCTGGCGCGCTTTATTGCTCGATGTTCAAAAAAATCTCGTCTTAAGTAATTTGCTCATCACTTTATAACAATAAAAATTGGGTTTGCTAAGTTTGTTTTTTTTTAGTTATAAGTACCTGAAGATAAAATATAAGCAATTGATTCCTTCATGCTATCACAATAATGGCAGCACAAATATAATTTTGGTGTTTCACGTATGTATGGAAGCATGATACAGTATTGTTGTAATAATTATAACCCATCAACTAATCAAGTCGATTTAAAGTGTCAATACTGTTTTGAGCCTTTTTGAACCCACATCAGCAGTTGTAATTTGGCACCATATCACAAATTTTAACAGAAATCTTATTTGATGAGCGAGTTCTGAATCTTAAAAGAAGAAGAAAAACCTTAAATAATCGAAAAGTTTTTCTATCATGAACCACTCTCTCTTATCTGTTGTGGGGACAATTGACTGATCAACAAGAATACTTCATACACAACAATGGTTCTCCGGTTTTAGAGTGAAACAGGGTTTTCCTCGAGCTTGAACTGACTCTTGGTGCTTGTTTTGGGAGCTTCCCTTGCGTATCATCAGATGATATGTGCTGCCTCCTTGCGCTTCCATACATTTTCAGCAGCATTTAGCTCAGCAAAACATGAAAGATAGATCTTATCTGGCCACATTTTCCCCGTGTACTCTTCGAAAAGAGGTAACATTCCGCGCCATTATGTCATGCGAACACAACAAATCTTGCAATCCGTTTTGCCGTATTTCCACAACAATAACTCAAAATCCGTTGTGGGGGCAAGGTGGAGGGGGGGGGGGGGGGGGGCGACCTATAAAATAGAAAACCCATTTGTTATGCTATATAGTGTTGCATAATTAAGACTCTAAAGTGAACACAAAGCGAGAAATCGATTTCTAAAAAGGGCACACTCGAAGCGTGTCAACAAAACAATGCAATGTGGGACTTCGTAAAATATTATAAAAATGTAGGATTAAAATTCGTCTTACCTTTAAATTGCCTTCATAGCAATGAAAAACAACTCCAATATGTTTAATCTGGCGCATTTAGGGCTCCTGAGTTTCTCCATGGAACTTTGCGTGAGCACTTTCACTGGCGAAAAATGTCTGACTGGTCGAGGCCTTGTCATGTGACTTCAATACCTCAAATCATATAAAATCAAACATGGCTGCCATTCCGTGTTTATTAGATCAACTTTATTAGATCTCTGTCGACAAAAAAGACCCTTTTTAGGCCAGTAAAACGGACGAATGTTGACTGCATAGTGCGTTTCCAGCCTAGTGCGTTTCTATGCCAGCGAGATTCTCTTTTAAGCCAACATGGCTACGAGGGAAATTTCTTTAAAAATTTCAAGGTCAACGCGAGTCTCGGTTGCTAATGTTCGAGTGGAAATTCGTTTGTGGAGCTTACCAGCTAATGGATTACCATCTTGATTTCAATTCATGCCTGTATCTTTTAAAAAGTGGAACAAAAAAGATACCACTAAATTTCCAAATGGTTTCTCTTCCAACTAAATAGTTACACACTGTTTCCGCGGGGTCCCGCATCTAACAGAAAATGTTAAGATTTTCGCATTTTTTTTCAAAATTAAGTTGTTAAAAGTGCCATTCAAGTGGTCCATAGAGGAAAATTTATTAAGACCGGGGGGAAAATTAAGAAATGTATTTCAGTCGTTCAAAAATAAATTTTAAAATGAATTTAGCAGCAATAATAACCAAAATCATACTTAACTTGTCATAGCACCAAGCAAAATGCCAATTGTTTGCTTTCCTCCAAATTATAGAAATAAACATAGATTAGGTTAACTCTGAATAGCCAAAACAACAATATTTGATTCAGAAGTCCAGCTTTCTAGCAGGGAGAATTTTACTGTAACAAAATTTTACTACAGCTAATAATACGCTTTCACCACATTGTAGTGGGTTAATGTGACAACAAAAATACGTAATCAGGAATTGATTTTATCTTCCAGCAATAAAACAGCAGGAGGATATAAAATTACGTATTTTCAAAGTTTAGAAAACTTGTTGAAGGTGATTCAGTGCCACCCTCCAAAATTTTCCACAAATTTCATGCTGGCCTACTAATTACTTCCAGTACAACAAATTATCTAACCTCTCTTTGCGGACTCTGGTTGCAACACAGCTGCTTCAATAATTTTAATCCCCTTGCATTAGATTTAACTTTTAGAAAAACCATAACTTCATATTTTCGTAATAATCATTCAAAGACAAAAGCATACAAAGCTACATTTGAAAGGGGCATAATCCCATGTTGCAATTTTCTGGATAAGACTTCACAGAAATAACTCCTGTTACCTTTCCATATGTAAAGAGGTCCCATGATTTATGAGTCAATTAGTCAATGAGTCATGAGTCAATGAGACTCACAGTCAATATAGCAATAATTTATTGATCAAGCCTAAGCCCTCGTTTCAGTGATTAGGCCTAAGCACTGTCTGAAATTTTAGCTTTCATTTTATGGGTTGAGGTAACTGCACTAACTCATTGACTCATAAATACTTAAAAGTCATATGTAAAAAATATTTCAACATTAGATGCAATGAATTTTTAGCAATTGAGCAATTGCTGTAAATAATAGTAAGCATTCCTACCATTTCAAAGGATGAATAAATTAAAGTTTAATGCAGTAAGTGTAAGAAGGAAAAAAAAAGTGGTCCAATTTATTTAAGCTGTAATCAATTTCCATCCTTGCTTTAGTCCCTGGATAGGGTAAACAATGGTGGTGAAGTGTACAAACTACCCCAAGGGGGTACTGCTTATGATACTGAGACCAAACAGCTGGCAGAGTTGCCGCAGTACATTTAAGGCTATCAATCTGAAAAATGAATGGAACTGTAGAAAAATTTGGTAAGCCAGCTAGTAGCTTTTACTTATGAATTATAAAATGCCAGTCATTTGTCAATTTAGAACTGGTTCCCCTAAGGGGTCAGATTTCTTTAGCCTACATCCAGAAAACAAGATTCTGTTACCTTTAAGGGTTGTTTAAAAAAAAAAAGACCCCTCCTGAGCAAACTGCATCCTCATGTTTGGATTCTCATTGATTTAATGACTTTAACAATATTATGCAAATTTGTTCTACAAAAATACTCAAATACCTTAAAAGTATTTTTAACCTAACTTTTTTGCAAAGTTTACTCCTTGAGCCACCAGCTTCAGCTTTGATACTTTGTTCTAAAAGCCAAAGCCATCGTATAGCAATGGTGGAGGTGATGATTAGTCACTTTGCATTGGTTCAATTGAAGAAAGAAAGTCAAAGTAATGATTGCACTTTAATTAACCCTTTCACCCCTAAACCGGCCATACTTGGTATTTTACTCTATCTAAAGCCTGAGTATTTTGCTCTGTCTAACACCAGACGATTTTACTCGTCAATGGGGAACCCCATGGAGTCAACAGTCTTACAGTACTTCTCAACGATAAAGAAAATGAATTCTGTGGACTTGAACATTCCCAAAAAGAAATGCCGTATATTGCAAATATGGTTGCATAAACTCTTCAAGATTTACCTGCTTCAGGAACTTCAAATCAACGAATACGGTATTTTGAATATTTTTCCTGAACTCCTGCAAACTTTGTACACTTTTTAATGGTTTGCCCTTTAAAAGTAACATTCAGAAATAATGCAAATACAACTGAGGCTGTTTTGCATTATCTACAAGACAAGACAACAATATCCTTTATTCAAACACAATCAATATTAAAGCAATAACACATGCTTGTGGGGTCATGTGCTAACTATAACAAAGATACATTACAGGAAATAAAAGGTTAAAACTAACTATGTGACAGACATAGGATATCTACACATAAGGGATAAGAAAAATAGATCAATTGCTATCCAAAAGATCATATTGCAAATACACCAAAAGGTAAAGGTTGACTGACAAGTTCCTTGTGCAAAATGGTAGAGCATGTTTGAAGTCCAGCAGGACCAAGATGAGAATTAAGTCATCATAAAAACTCTAAACATATTTTTTACCAAAATTATTTTACTGCCATCAACCCCAATGAGACCTTATGCATGGGACACTGTTTCTAGCTGCAGCTCCAACTCACATAATATATTAATAAATTTTGCCATGTAAGAAAAGAACAAACCACCCTGCGAGCAGAGCCTCCATTTGTCTTTTTCTTTACTGAGAAGGAGAAAAGTAGGCTCTGCCCGAATCGCGTCAACTCTTTGAAGCCGCCGCAGCCCAAACTTCTGGGCTAGTCAATCTTGTTTTCTCTCGTCAAACCGGTTTTTCCAGTGCGAGCTTCTGTTTAGTGACAAAACCGATGGTTATAATTGAGCCCATTGTACCATGATAAACCAAGATGGCGGCGAGATCTGGCATATTAGGCTTGGGTTCGAGACTGTATCCTGGCAACATGCAGCGCATATTCAATAAAGATCTTACTCGATTCATGCAGAGCCTTTCTCAAGAACGCCAAATCGAGCAAGCAAAAGAAAGGCTCTGCTAGCAGGGTGAGAACAAACATGTGGGGTGTAAGAAAAAAAAGTCCAAGGCAATAAAGCTTCCTTTCAGCCTTTTCAGGAACAACTATCCACTGTCAACCATACTTGACTCAAAACAGAATTTCCTTGATCCAACAACACATGACAGTCCCCTAAAACCAAAATTACATCATTAATGCTTCCAGAAAACAATAGTAAAAAAAACCTCAATCTATAGATACCTATATACATCTGTACCTACACTTTTGTTCTTCCAAACAATATTTTCACTAACATGGATTTTGATTTTGATTTTAAACTCAAATTGATTGCAAATCCATAACTTGGTAACTACTTGAACGCAAGGATCGTTGAGTTATGACTGCTAAAAAGTATAATAACTTAGACCTTCACCAGAAAAGGGAATATAAATGACCTTAAAAGCAGCTATTTAAAATATTTGATACTAAGGTTACGTTCCCAATGAGACAATCACATTCAAAATCAAATTCATATCTGATCGAATCATTGATCATTTATGTAGAGGTGCCGATCGTAAGGTGTAACGCAGAAAAAAATAACCTTCACGTTGAACAATATTGCCATTTCCCTGCCACCTGATACAAGCCAATTCACACATGAACGGAAACCTTAGGAATCCTCCTTTCTGCACATTACAGTAACTTTTTGTACCCGGTGGCAACAAACTTTCCACATTAAAAATTGCGCAAAAAACTCACATGTTTCGCAGCTCTTTTCCCACGAAATAAAATTTTCCAGGAGCAAATTTTCCGAGGATGCTAGTTGGATTGGACTTTCAAACGACTTACACAACATAGACGTTCTCTAAGAATACATTCCACTTGAAACTGGCATTAAAACTAGCCTTGATCGCTCTAAAAAGAACGGAAACCAACAAGCTACCGATTCTCAAACGGCAGCCATTTTTCTGTTCTTCTGGGGAGTGCTTTTTTCACGAGAGCCAATGATAGTCCCGGAAACGCGTCACGTGCCATATCGCGCAACTCATGCGCAGACATTTTTCGCCAGTGAACGTGCGCTTTGCGTGAAGATCTCGGTCCGCTGCTCGTTGGTCGAAATTGCACGTGCATTGATGTTAAATTCCGGCGTTGTTTAATCTTATTAACTATTGATGGTTTTCACTCACGTGATCGATAACCATGTCTTTCAACGAAATTAAATTCCCGGAGGATTTGGTACGGCACCAACATGGCGGTCGTGACGTCATGTGGAAACCGAGAATTGTATCTTTTTTTGGGTGGCCAATCACAGCGCGGGATTTGCTTGCCAAATTTCACACACGCTTGAATTTACTCACTTCGATCAGTCCCAAGTCGATCGAGATCACTTTGAAGTTAACTTGCTAAAGCGGCCAAACAAAGATTGGACATCAAACAGATCAGGACAGCAGGGAATGGAGATTTCTAAACAAGTAGTTTTTTGGTGTGCATTATTTGGTGGAATCGGAGGTATGGTTTTCACCGCGTTGCTGTTCAAGATTTTGCAAACCAGTGGAGGACGACAAGAACGAGACGACGGAGAGAACAGGAATGAAACTACTAGAAGGCCACAAAATTCTCCCAGGTTTGGGCAGTGCACTAATTTGCCACAGGAGCAAGATGAGAGGTGAGCACATTTTTGCGACGTTTGTGAGTTAGCAGATTCTTTTTTGATGTTAAGATTCTTCGATTTTCACGAGACTGCGAGACTCTTTTCTTCGACGATCTTGTGAGCTGAAATGCAAAGTAGCTCAGTAAAATAAAATTATTGGTTTAATTTGATACGATGTTAATCCCTTTATAAAAGCTCCGTATGCAAGGATGCTAATTTTAAAGAAATTTTTATAACTTTTTTGCCTTTCTTAGTCTTTAGGGAGTTTAAGCACCCATCGTTTTTGAGCCGCGGACCGGAAACGGAAATTAACATTATGCATCAGTCTAGGATTCTAGGATTGTGAACCAACCACTACCAAAACAAACCATTAGCCAATCACTGCTCAAATTCTCGTCCACGTGACATCATTTATCAGCAACTGCCAACCTCGCTCCCAGGGTCTCTCTTCTCTGCCTCCATTGTCGTTCTCAACGACAATGGAGGCAGAGAAGAGAGACCCTGGGAACGAGGTTGCAGCAACTGCGTGAAAATTCAATATGGCGGAAGATAGGGTGCAACGCGGTGCAAAGAGGAAGGAATTTTCAATGCTTATATCACAGTCAAATCCATAGAATGTGGAATGTTTGGGCAAAGTTATTTCAAGGCTTTATTTTGGATACCTCATCTAACAACTGTTCCGAGTAAAATAACACAGTAAAGGGGACGACAACAGTTAAGCTAAAATGCACTATTTATTCTTCGATAGTGGGCATGATATTTTCATCAGTCATCAGTCGGCTTCTTTTTCTTGGGAGGCGAAGCCGGGGCATTCTGTATAAAATATAAATGAAACAAGAAAATTAAATAATTTCGTTTTGGAAACGGCTCTTGAATTGCCAAATGCACAGGAAGCGATGGTCCAAGGGGAAAATTACTTTTTATTTACACGTTACCACATTAATATTGCCAAAGACGCTGAAATGACTCTCCGTATGTGTGTGCACGGCTTAAATCCCAAAACATATTACCGTACGAACGTGTTTGCAGAATGTCTTTGCTTTGCTTTACTTTCAAATAGGCTTTTGGTCTCTACAACGTACTAAACTTAAGACAGAAACACATCATTCAACCAAATTTTTTAAAAAAATGTAAATAGAAATGAGAGTCCTCTTA
>NC_090877.1:21726084-21733584 GCF_036669935.1 Montipora foliosa | reverse complement strand
ATCATTTGACACAGATGCTTCACTGTTTGGCGAGTAAACATACAGCGGTAACTTAATCACGGCGCCCGCTGAATTCCGGCCAAGTCACTTTCGATTTTGCAATTTACTTGAACGTAGCAAAAATCTCCCAAAATGTTTGTCGCTGATCGTAACTTTTTATATTCTATATTCACGGTTCAAAATTAATGTTGTTTTGATGTCGTAAATATTTTATTCTCGATCGACCGTCCGGTTTCTGAAAACTGTGTATCGATAGTTATTTGCTTTTTCATCAATATTTGTTTTGCATAAAGCAAGCTAAAAAGATCTGTACCTTGCTGAGTTCGCATTTGTTAGAGTTAATAGTATTTTCGGTCCGATGCTTCTTTTTTAGGAGGGGTACGTTATTTTGGTCTCCCATCCAAACACTAACCCCGCCCGGCAGGGCTTAACTTCAGTGAATTTTAGTATCAGAAAGCCTTCAGATGCTCAGAGGGCACACTTGTGGTAAAAAGAAGTTGTGAGGGAACTTGAAAATTATCAACATGTCAGCCCAGAAGCCAATGTTTCTCGCTTCTCTTTTATTTGTTATTCTTCAGAGACTGGAATGCTGTATTTCAATACCACACAATTCAGTGCCTTCTGATTTTCTGTAGCACGTACCACAGGCAACCCAGTGTATGCTTCACAGAAGCATCTCGTTACTGGGTTGCCTATGGCAAACCAGTTGGAATCTGTGTTTAGTTTCGTGTTTTTTTTATTTTTTTCCGTGTCGGTAAAAGTCTTGCCTGTCACTACCCTGCTAAGTAATGGCTTTTTGCATAGAGCCTTCTATGAGTATGTTCTTAGGATCGAGAGGGTAGTGGAACTGCGTAGATTTCTCTGGTGGACACAGGAGAATCATTAACTTAGCCTGCAATGGCGTCGAAAGTCATGTAACGCGAATGGCGTTTTAGTGGATCCTTAAACAAAATATACCCTTATGGAGCTCAATAATGGAAAGTCAGTTGGATAAACTAGGCAGAAAGCTCAAAAGCGACGAGTACTGGACTTCGACAACAATCTATCGCCCGTCGAGACGAAATCAAAGTGAGCTCTATTTACCTGAAGTACATGGTAATTTGACGCGATTGAGTTTCTTGTCTTCACGCACGCAATGAAATAGGAAGAGGTTTTCGTCTCTAAGAGCAAATATGTTGTTAGTTTCAATAATGTTTTCGCTGGAAAAGGATTCTGTGGTATTTTCTGCCTTTGTTAATTATAATATCATGTTGTGTATTGAATTTTCGAGCTTAAGGTTGAAATGTGATATGGGAGAAGTTTTTTAGTATTGCTCTGTAAGCAGGAAGGGTTCACAGGCCTGTTGGAAGCGTGCTTGAGTTTCAACAAAATGAGCCCCAAAATCAGTGAAAACTTGTGACGCAGATGAATAATAAAGTAGCTGCTATTTCCAAAATGATGGAATTACCTGGTGATAAATAACGTCGTACGCGTCTTGGAGAGTAAATTTTGACTTTGCATAAATAAGAGTTGGGCGATTGTGATCTTTGTTTTGACTTAGCTCATTTCATTGTCAAACTTTATAACACTTGACTGAAAAAGAAACTTACAAAAACCCGGTATCTTGCCATCATTTGACACAGATGCTTCACTGTTTGGCGAGTAAACATGCCGCGGTAACTTAATCACGGCGCCCGCTGAATTCCGGCCATGTCACTTTCGATTTTGCAATTTACTTGAACGTAGCAAAAATCTCCCAAAATGTTTGTCGCTGATCGTAACTTTTTATATTCTATATTCACGGTTCAAAATTAATGTTGTTTTGATGTCGTAAATATTTTATTCTCGATCGACCGTTCGGGAAACTTCCTCCTGCTCTTTCTGAAAACTGTGTATCAATAGTTATTTGCTTTTTCATCAATATTTGTTTTGCATAAAGCAAGCTAACAAGATCTGTACCTCGCTGAGTTCGCATTTGTTAGAGTTAATAGTATTTTCGGTCCGATGCTTCTGTTTTATGAGGGGAATGTTGTCTTGGTCTCCCATCCAAACACTAACCCCGCCCGGCAGGGCTTAACTTCAGTGAACTTTAGTATTAGAAAGCTGTCAGATGCTCAGAGGGCACACTTGTGGTAAACAGAAGTTGTGGGAACTTGAAAATTATCAACATGTCAGCCCAGAAGCCAATGTTTCTCGCTTCTCCTTTATTTGTTGTTCTTCAGAGACTGGAATGCTGTATTTCAATACCACACAATTCAGTGCCTTCTGATTTTCTGTAGCACGTACCACAGGCAACCCAGTGTATGCTTCACAGAAGCATCTCGTTTTTCTTTTTTTTAGTTTTTTTTTTTTTTTCCGTGTCGGTAAAAGTCTTGCCTGTCACTCCCCTGGTAAGTGGTGTCTTTGTGCATAGAGCCTTCTACGCGTATGTTCTTAGGATCGAGAGGGTAGTGGAACTGCGTAGATTTCTCTGGTGGACACAGTAGAATCATTAACTTAGCCTGTAATGGCGTCGAAAGTCATGTAACGCGAATGGCGTTTTAGTGGATCCTTAAACAAAATATACCCTTATGGAGCTCAATAATGGAAAGTCAGTTGGATAAACTAGGCAGGAAGCTCAAAAGCGACGAGTACTGGACTTCGACAACAATCTATCGCCCGTCGAGACGAAATCAAAGTGAGCTATATTTACCTGAAGTACATGGTAATTTGACGCGATTGAGTTTCTTGTCTTCACGCACGCAATGAAATAGGAAGAGGTTTTCGTCTCTAAGAGCAAATATGTTGTTAGTTTCAATAATTTTTTCGCTGGAAAAAGATTCTGTGGTATTTTCTGCCTTTGTGAATTATAATATCATGTTGTGTATTGAATTTTCGAGCTTAAGGTTGAAATGTGATATGGGAAAAGTTTTTTAGTATTGCTCTGTAAGCAGGAAGGGTTCACAGGCCTGTTGGAAGCGTGCTTGAGTTTCAACAAAATGAGCCCCAAAATCAGTGAAAACTTGTGACGCAGATGAATAATAAAGTAGCTGCTATTTCCAAAATGATGGAATTACCTGGTGATAAATAACGTCGTACGCGTCTTGGAGAGTAAATTTTGACTTTACATAAATAAGAGTTGGGCGATTGTGATCTTTGTTTTGACTTCGCTCATTTCATTGTCAAACTTTATAACACTTGACTGAAAAGAAACTTACAAAAACCCGGTATCTTGCCATCCTTTGACACAGATGCTTCACTGTTTGGCGAGTAAACATGCCGCGGTAACTTAATCACGGCGTCCGCTGAATTCCGGCCATGTCACTTTCGATTTTGCAATTTACTTGAACGTAGCAAAAATCTCTCAAAATGTTTGTCGCTGATCGTAACTTTTTATATTCTATATTCACGGTTCAAAATTAATGTTGTTTTCATGTCGTAAATATTTTATTCTCGATCGACCGTTCGGGAAACTTCCTTCTGCTCTTTCTGAAAACTGTGTATCAATAGTTATTTGCTTTTTCATCAATATTTGTTTTGCATAAAGCAAGCTAACAAGATCTGTACCTTGCTGAGTTCGCATTTGTTAGAGTTAATAGTATTTTCGGTCCGATGCTTCTGTTTTGTGAGGGAAATGTTGTCTTGGTCTCCCATCCAAACACTAACCCCGCCCGGCAGGGCTTAACTTCAGTGAACTTTAGTATTAGAAAGCTTTCAGATGCTCAGAGGGCACACTTGTGGTAAACAGAAGTTGTGGGGGAACTTGAAAATTATCAACATGTCAGCCCAGAAGCCAATGTTTCTCGCTTCTCCTTTATTTGTTGTTCTTCAGAGACTGGAATGCTGTATTTCAATACCACACAATTCAGTGCCTTCTGATTTTCTGTAGCACGTACCACAGGCAACCCAGTGTATGCTTCACAGAAGCATCTCGTTTCATACAAATCCTTATATTTATTCCCCAGAGCCTCGAGATGATGCCTTTTGTGTAGCAGTGAATTTTAATGTATCGAAAGTGGTCTATTGACCGAAGCGGAAAATACCATTATACTCTTTTTGTCCACCCAAAATTGTGAGTAAGCATTATTTTTGTTTTCTCTTGGGACCATTTCAAGTCCCAAGAGAAACTGGAAACAATGCTTAAACTATGCAAACAAACAGCATCTTGGTATTTTCCTCTTCGGCCAATTAGAGAGAATCCGGGCTTTTTAGTACTAGGCGAAGCGACTTTGGTGTTGGTCGGCCACAAATCATGCTATACTAGGGTGCAAGTTGCGGATTCTTGCAAATGAAGACATGCGTATGCTTCAATTTTTTAATGAACGGATTTTTTTTATAGCTGTAGCATTCATATTTACAATTATAAACAAGCCAGTGTTCATAAAACAGACTGGGTCGTACGGAGTATTTGATCCGCCGATCTTTACAAACTGACCTAATATGGACACAGCCGGTAAAAAATTATGCACGAACTAAATGTGTCGCAGCCTTGCTGTCTTTCATCTTCTCGTGCCGGCTCACGTGCCGTTCTCCGATCGATTCCTGGTGTTTGTGTCCCACTATTTAGACCATGCCTGGTTTTTGACAGATGGTAATGTTCCTCTAGGGCAGTTCCTTGTCTTTTAAGTAGCTGTATTCGAACGTGAAACCTTCCCTTCTCCGTTCACCCCATTTTCGTAGGCAAAATAGATGTAGGTTCCCTTTAAAAGATAGAGAAAAGGTTACTAGAGATTCGTCGGTTTTTTTTAAAGATAAAACCCATGCCGAAACACACCTCAACATATATAACCGGATACGACAATCTCAAGTTAAAACAGTGGGGCCATACCGAGTACTGAAATGAAGAGGACTGAGAAAGGAAGGGGCCCGCAGGGTGGAAAACATCACTATAAAAACACGTGTCACATTTCTAAACCTTGTTGTTATGTAGTAAAAAAAAAATCATTTCTTGTCAGTTGTTCCCCTTCAGGAAAAATATCAAAGGAAATTATGTAGGAAAAGCCAAATTACAATAAAAAATGACCTTTTTTTGAAGACCGAAATGACGACCGCTTTTGCAAGTTTTCACTGATCTATTTCTATCTTCGAACAGGAATGAAGACACTAGAAGACCTCACAACTGTGCCAGGTTACCACAAGAACAAGATGAAAGGTAAGTACATTTTTCCAACGTTTGCGAGTTCGCAGATTCTTTTTCGATGATAAAATTGTTTGATTTTCACTTACATAGAGAAAAAAGTCATTTATGTGAACAAAATCAAGTAGCTCAGTAAAATCTCAAACCGAGGCTGAGCTGTATTGCAATACGGCAAGGCCTCAGTTAAGTTTGAGATTTTGCTTTAACGACCTCACTCTCGGTTGTTGAGTAGTTGGTAATGCAAGGATACTCAGTTTAAAGTGTTTTTATATTATTTTCTTTCATACAGGTTGGTCATTGGCTTTACAAGCTTAATACTAACTAACAAAGAGACAACTACTTTGTGCCACAGAAATATTTTAAGGATACTTTTTGGCTTCAGAGTCGGCTTTTAAATGTTGACCAATTTTAAACCTTGAGTCCCTGCAGTTAGCAAAACGAGCCACGAGAAAAGCATAATTTATACATGCACACTTCATTCGTTCCAACAAGGCTTTTCAGAATAATTAAAGGTACAATTAAATAAACAGAAACTATCTACGGGTGATATAAGTTAATAAAAAGTAAAAAGATAATTGAAATAACAAATTAGTTGGCTCAAGGTGTGTATTCAAGACTCTTAAGATTTTAACGTTAAATCTCTCTTCAGGCAACGTTTGAAGTCCTTTACTGTTGGCGGTACTTGTGTGCACTGTCTAATGACTTTTCTGTTTGAACTCCTCTTGTGTTGGTTTCAAATAGTGTACACACTAAATGAGTTTCAAAGCTTTTCTATAAAGAAGCCAACACCCCCATACGAGTTAAGTCCTATAACATGAAGATAACGGATGAGATGGTAATTTTTTTCCACGATTTAGGAAACCAAGAGATGCATGTGCACGTGTCCTCGAAGGAGAATTCCGATTTTTTGCGAGCATCCTCATGTCCACGTCGAAAAAAAAATCTTTTTTCGCAACGTGAAGATTTAACTAAAACCATACAAAATACAATAAGAAATGAATCAATTTTCAGTAGGTTAGGTAGTCGTCAATTAAGTTTATGCGTAGAATTAATCACTTGTTTCCTTTTCTCTTTTTCACACAGGGATGGTCACATTTCACGCATCAGTGAAACGCAGTAGGCGTGACAACATACCAATCAGTAGTTATATTAAAGGCCTTGGGTTCATCTTTCATGCTTCGCTAATCAAGACAAGGAAATCATCCACGTAAACAAATGGCCACTTCCGAGTTCATGTCTGCCTCCTCTTCAAAGCGAGTCTAAGTGCGAAGTTTTTCTTATGAAAATTAGTTTTCATTTTCCGTCACAAAAACTTCGCACTTAGACTCGCTTTGAAGAGGAGACAGACATGAACACGGAAATGGCCTATTAAAGCAGCTGGAAAAAAAACAATGAAGAATAATTTGTAGTGGAACACAACTTGGTGAATTAAAATTTCATATGAAGAGAGTACTCACGGAAAATAACTGAATTCTTCCTACGGGCTTCTCGAGGCTTTGATGCTCGTGTGCTACTTAAGGACGTTCGCGCCCGAAACGTTCCCACGTACAGATTTTTTTTAAACTTGCCACGCAGAAAGGTAATGATCTACTTTTGCCAAAAAGGCAAAAAAATGGGGGTCACCGTGCTCATTTTTCAGATCATAAGGTGCACTTAGAGAAAATTCCGTTATTTTAAGACGATCTTAGCTTACAACTGTCAGCAATAAACAAGCTACATTAGTGAAATTTAGATCAGGTAAACGTACTCAATTCAACATAAATAATATAACTAAACAAACTTTTGCAGCTGATGTCTTTTTCTGAGGTGAAATAGACCATGAAAAAGGATACATATTAGTCTAAGAAAGAAAACGTCGGTCGCACGAGAGCATAAAACTTCTCACGCACAGATTTTTTTGGTTTTTTGTTAAAATGTACAAAATTAGGAAAGGAAGTGATCTACGAAAAGAAAAATGGGGGTCACCGAACATTCAAGAGAGTAAAAATCACTGCGAGGTTCTCAAAGCGATTGTGTATTCGCACTGTACGCCATTGCGTGACATTTCCGAGAAGACCTGGGTCCACAGCTATCCCATAATGCCACATACTTTCACGTTACATTCTTATGGAAATTGTTTGCGCCTTTAGCGCGTGTTTACCTTCGTCGTCTGCGATGCATGACGTGTGCGTGACATGCGCGAAAAAATGCGCAGTAGCAATGGGCGCGAACGTCCTTAAAGCTCGTGGCTCGCATAAATTATGCTCGCGCCATGTAGTGTAGCCTGTTTAAGGTGTTCAGTTGACCACAGAATGAGGCTTTTGTCTCGGAGAGGTAATAGAGGTCTTCGTGAAACGAGGAGACTACTAATCAACTGAAATCAGATGAAATCAAATGTTTGTTTTTTTTTAGGAGAGGGGAAAACC
>NC_090877.1:21691084-21721084 GCF_036669935.1 Montipora foliosa | reverse complement strand
CAGCTCGGGGAACCGATCTGCCATTTTCTCACCGTAAAGAGCGTGATGTCAACTGCACATGAGCAGAATATTATTTGCAGCAAAACACTTATTTGTAGGCAGTTATTTGCAGGTCACGTGGTGGGCTCTCGGCCAATGAAAAGGAAGGACAAAATCCATCGAATGATAAAAACCTATGATTTCGGGTTTCAGGCTGATCAAGTTCTTATTTACAGGGTGCTTAGTGAGAAATCTGCCTCGAAATGTTCTTAAAATTTGTTTCAGAAATATTATACATTATACATTACTAGAGGATTAACCTGCACCCGGCAAATAGCCTGGGCCCGGTTGTTCAAAAGCTGATTAACTTAATCCAGGATTAGCGTAAACATTTGTTTCACGTTTTCAACTTTTTGGTGAAAGTTTATTTTGTTTATTTTTGCTTTTCAAGATTGACTTCTTCTAATGTAAAGTTTTGCCGAACCTCAGCGTTGAACAGCATTTGGGCATAGAGAAATAAACTCCTTGGTTAATTTTTAATCTGGGATTAGCCTTAATCGGCTTTTGAACAACCGGGCCCTGGATCCTGGTTTATGTTTTTGTTTTGGTGTTCTGATTCGCTTATAGGCCCTTCCAGCTAAACCAGGCAGGCCGACCAAAGGCTGACAAACATAGACCACACTACACCGGTAACTCCGCACCCTACACTCCGTGAGCAGTGTTTGGGTTAACTTCTCACATGATCAACAACAGCGGTAGAGGAACGGGCCTTCGGTTAACAGTGCTCCTCCAGGGCTCAAACCCACGACCTCCATCCCGCACAGTAGTGAAAAAAAAAATCTTAACACATCTGTCATCACTTAAGAAGGAATTACATGCAAAATACGAGAAAGGAACGGTCTGACATAAAATTGCTTGAGTTGTCCTTGTCTATCAAGTTGAACGTTGAATAAGGGATGAACGGAAATGTTTGATCTTTTCTTAGTGGAATAAAAAAATAACTCGTTCGGGGGAAGGGTCCACAGCTACCTTGCAGATACATGTACCCCTATTTCATTCGAGTAGCATGAGCAACGAGTTCCACCTAATAGGAAACTAGTGTAGTTAATGATCACACCTGACTTTTTCGGAGTCTGCAGGAAGGGGTAGATGATGGTAGGCTGCCTCCAGCATAGCCAACTGATAACATCTTTCTTTGTTCAGAGGTACAGGACCTAACGGTGCCACGCCTAGGAGAGGCTGGAGATGTGCTGTGTTGGTCTCTTGTACTACCTTGTTCTCATCTGTTGTCTGACTACTGCTTGACTCCAGCAACGCTGCAAAAATACATACACAAATACAAATTTTAACCGTAAGAGGGCAATTCTTACTCACTTTCTGCAAAATATTCATCTTTGTTTTTAAGTGCCACGACTAAAAAACGGAAAGAAAGCATGTTCCTTAAAGTGTAAGATTGCTAATTTGTAATGCAAGCTATGCAAGCTTTGATATAACAGTTTACCAAAAATCAAACAGAGGGCAATCGGCCTTTGAGAGATGGATCAATGAGAAAAATTGAAGAGGTGAAGACTCACTCACGTAAAGATAATGATCATAATAATAACCTTTATTAACGCGTCATGTGTATCTACTTTACATAAACTAGTAAACTAATTGGGAACACCCATCTACATTATAAATTGTTAAGATACAATAAAAAATTAAAAGTTCTATACAATTACTTCAAATGATATACAAATTTCTTATAACTGGCTACATAGATTACTAAAAATGATAAAACCACTGCCCTACGCTTAAAACACCTAAAATCATAACGACACTATCCTTACTCTAACCCTAAAGTTGATACATACAATAAGAACAAAAATGATGATGAATTGTTCTGATCAACCCATACACCGAGGGCAATCCTTACAATGATCATCTCCCACAAGAGTTTCTAAATTAGTTTTCCTAATCTTATTTTTGAACGGACTTGCTGAATTACCGTTCTTAACGTCAGTTTTGACCAGTTTGGACTATGTTTATCATAAATAATTATAAAATAATTAGGATAGTACGCACAATCTCATTGGTCAATAGCTGTGTTTAGATGACAGTATGGAAACACGGCTGTGACATCACACGAATTTTGATTAGTTGTGTTTTCAGACGCGTGCTTTGATTGGTTGGTAGGAAATATGAGCGTGTATCAAGAAAATCTACATCAATCTAGAAGTGAAAAAACCAGAAATTCCGTCATTTGTCGAATTATCTTTGAGAAATATTTTATAAAAGCAATAGAGGACTTTTTTCCGTCTTTCCATGTAGCCTCATCTAAACACTCGGGGGAGTTGGGTGAATTCTAGACAGTTATGCAAACCCTCAACTGCCTCTCGGGTTTGCACAACTGTCTCGAATTCTCCCAACTCCTCCTCGTGTTAAGGTGAGGCTACGGAAAGACGGAAAACGTCTTCCATTTCTTAATTATTTCACGGTATTGTATCTAGTCACTATGAAGTCAGAGTTTTATAGATTGTACGAGCTACTATTTTTCTGGAATAACACTTGGATGTACTCTGGACATAGACCATGCTTTACTCTGAACGTGAGTGTTGCAATGTCCTGTAATCTTTGGTTTCGTAGCGTGTTTACCTTGGCCATACAGGCTTCGGTTGTAGTAAACCCCGCAAGGAAGGACGATAGTTTGGGCCACTTTCTCCTTCATGGGATAATCCCAACAGCATACCAACAGCAAGTTTAAAAAAAATTCAGATTAAGAAATCAGAGTTCTCCGCGCACTTTCCATTGTATGACGTCTGTCCCCAGAGTCCGCTTTTCTTTTGGTCAACACAAAGAACGTGCCAAAGCAGGAAGTGCGCGAATCACGGACTTCCGGCTCTTCTGCGCATTCTCAGAAATTTGAAACAATAGCGGTCCTCAACAGTTACAACATAAAACCATTACATTACCGAGACTGTGGCGACTGTGCCTGTGGTCAGAGTCCGTGTTCTTGTTACTGACCAAAAGAAAAACAGACTCTGGGGACGAGATTGAACCTCTGTGCCCAAAAGCAATAACATGGTGAAGAAAAACTTCCTTTGGGAAATTCATGACCTGCTAGGAATGAATTAACAGAGGTGGAAGAATTTACATACCTCTACTTCCTGAACTGTAGTCTGTTGGAGCTGGGACTGGATTACTTAACCCAGCCGTGGCCACTGCTTGCGCTGCTATAGACTTTAGAGATGAAAAGGAGTTGGACGTTGAAGGCTGCTACAAATGACATGAAAATTAAGAAGATATCAAGGGTATATTCCTAGAAATGAATCAAAAACTGTAAATACAAAAGGGGTTAAGCCTCTTTCCCTTTCAAAATATAAGTTTGGTCTACAATGTTCTACAACAGCTTGCACTTCATGACTGAGGGGATTCCAAGAACTAATGTTCAGTTACAGAAGTGCTGGCCTAAAAAGAACTGACCTTGGAATTGACAGATTGATGGCAATACCAAGGCGGTGGTATACATGCATATCTTGTCTTTCAATGGGTTACATGCTTTAAACATTTTAAAATTGTTTGGCATTCATGATAAGCTTAATTGTACTATCTTGTCTACTGCTTATTGCTGCCGCAGTGAGTGACCCTGAAGCGAGCCAACGCGGAAGCTCTCTAATTGAGAGGAGAACACATTTTTCTTTGAAACGCAAGGGATTGTCGTCAAATGCGCAAGGAATTGTGGTTACGCGCGAACAGAGGAAATAAGATGTGTCATAAGATCATTAGAGCCTACTCTGTTTTTCATTTCAAACTGCAGATAGTTTCAAGTCACACAACCAAAAATAACTGAAATTCAAAGTCGTTCAATGAAAAAGGCCAAGAACTCGGAATGTTGGTGGAAACAAATCTTTTAATCACCTCTCCAATTCGCAGGTCTGTGCAATACATCATTTCCGAGTTATTTGTCGAACCGTTTCACGCAATTTTGTACATGTGGTACACCAATATGGTGGCCGGTATTCAACAAAAACATCTGGAGTTCACGTTGCGATGAATTCGCTTACTTTTCGCTACTGAGATAAAATACATGTGTATGAACGCATCTCCTAATGTACTTGAAAGTCTCAAACATATGAGATTCATAGGGACAGACATTTTTTCAACCAAATAGCTTTATATCGTGGTTTCACACAAGGTGACAACTTAGAAATTCAAAATACTGTATTTTCGAAACGAAAGACGTTATGGAACTGGGACCTTGAAAAAAGATTTATTTCTATGTAGGTCATGCATCTTCAATCTCCTTCAGCTAAACATTCAGAAGGTCTTGCGATTTTGATTTTAGAATTTGAAGACGTCACTGTGAAAATCATGTATCGCCTTCTTTCTTCTCTCAAGTGGGGTCCAGAAGGAGGTACGTTTCGTACGGTCCCTGGTCAAGACCTAATAGAATCTCCCTTCGATTCCACGCACAAACCGTCGTTAAATTACCGCAAGCATAATTGAACATCTTCCTATCGGCAGCATTTCTACCATTTAGGTAAACTAGTTGCTAAAATAATAATGTGCAGAAGTATGTTTTTCACAGAGCACCTTCACGATTAAGGCTGACAGGAGAAGTTGCTTTGAAGTTAACTAAAAAAATAGCTATGTACCTGAGTTGGTACAGGATTGGTCATGAGATGAGGACCACTCAGAATTGACGTAGTCTGGTTGGATGACGAAACCAAAGAATCTCCTATTGAAATAGCAGAGTTGGAGAGTACTGAACTTGAATTTGAGACCAGTGGTGTATACATCGATAATTTAACCCCACTGATATCTGAAGCTTGCGTAGAAGAAGGTACAGAACTGGGTGGAAGGGAAGAGGTCATGCTTGTTGACACAGACTGTGTAGGTGTCGATACAACTGAAGACGTCAAGGACTTGGTACCTAATACCGAGCTAAGAACAGGTGATGGTTGCGGCACAGGAGTTGGCTGTGATGGCGTTGGTGCTGTTAATATTGCTGGAGGTGTTGTAATGGACATAGATGCAATGGATGACACAAAGTCTGATATACATGTCTTTATGTTTTCTGTTTCTGCAAAAGAAGACAAACAAAACACTTTCTTGAGGAAACTGATGATTTAATAAAAAATTAGTGAGCCACTTGTCCTTTCTTAAGGGGGACATAGTTTTTGACTAAGTTTAACCCACCCATACCTCGAACGCCCTAGGACGACTCCCTCATTGATGAGTAAATCGTGTGGCGTTAGACTGAGTAAAATCTGTCAAGTCTTACTCTCACGGGTCAATGGGTTAAGGACGGTGCCTACTATTGTTATTGCACCTACGTTCTGCGCATTTCGAGATGCTCTGCTTTCCTATGGGTGGTACTACATTGTGAAAAGACTGCACCGTGCAGAGTTTACAGCACGCAACACTGAGGTGAATAGTTGTTTAAGTATATACTAAAACAGTGAGTTAATATAGCACAAAAATATGATTTTACTCATTTATTCCTGCAAAGATTACACCATTTTCGAGGGCAAATTCCGCGCGAATTGCTCGGAGGTGAATGGCAAAGGAGATCCAAAGTTTGAGTAGCCAATGAGCGCGCGCGTTCAACGCTATCCACTGTTTTAGTATATACTGTTAGCATATACTTTTTAAAATCTTATATAAATATTAGCCATTTTACAGTAAACTCTAGCGAATATTATGGACATCAATAATTATTATTATTGCAGTAATATATTACAGTGTTCCAGATAAGAGTCGGGTCTCGGGTCAATAACCTGGCAAAGAAGGCTTCCTGACCCGACAGATGAAATGTAAATATTCAGTTAAATATTACAACAAAATGTCTGTGTGACCTGTCAAATGGTATAAATGACCCCCCACTTGAAAAAATTAACTGGAACACTGAATATTATCATTACAATAATGTTATTAAGTGAAGCTATGATACTCGCAGTTATTAGCGCAATTTTAGCAATTGCGTAGAGACGCCTGAAAATTTCAGGACTTCAACGGGGTTTGAACCTGTGACCTCGCGATACCGATGAGACGCTGATGTTGGGAGCTGGTCATTTGTGGATTCAAGTGTTTCCGTGATGAACGAATCAATGAACGAAATAATATATGAAATGAATCATATATTTAACTGCAGATGTAAAATCAAGTGAAGCTATGACCCTCGCAATTACGAAGGCTAGAGACGCCTGAAAAATTCATGACGTCAACGGGGTTTGAACCCGTGACCTCGCGATACCGGTGCGACGCCCTAACCAACTGAGCTATAGACCTCTTTCATAATGGCGGCAAAATAAAATATTCTTTTGTTTTAATGCTAATGAGCCCTTCTAGCCTCGCTACGACGATACGACGAACAAATTTCAAAAAGAATATTCTTTAAAAACGAGGGCAGTAGGTCTAATTAACATAAATACAAAAGAATGAAAAAGTGGTCGCCATTCATGGAAGTGGTCTATTAAGCTATTGACGTTGGGAGCTCGTCATTTTGCTAAAATTGTGTTCATAACTGCGAGGATCGTAGCTTCACTTGATTTCACATCTGCAGTTCAACATATGATTCATTTCATACATCATCTCGTTCAATAGTTAACAATTATTCTTTGAAATCGAGGTGAATAGTGGAAGAATATTTACCGAGCCGCTAAGCGGCGAGGTAAATATTCTGCCACTTTTCACCGAGATTGAAAAGAATAATTGTTTTAGTATATACTCACGAAGTGATCTCAACAACAATTGCAGAAAAAAACCATCCAAAGTCGATTTAATTGTCATCTCAATTCATGCGTAGAAAACGTGCAAGCGGCACAAAGCATGCGCGAAAGTGTTTACAGAGGCTTCAAACATGGCAAATCTAAATAACTTTCGTTAAAATCCTCGTCACAAACAGCATAATGGTCATTTAGCACCGTTTAAATCAGCAATCGAAAGTCTGCTTGTTAAAACATTTTCACCGTTCGATCAAAGTTTTTGAGGTTCATTTGAAATGGAAATTGAAAGTGCAGTTGGTAAAGGATCCACATGAAATGGTGGCTCTAATTGAGGTGAGCGTTATTTTGTTGTAAAATGACCCGTCTTGTTTCCGTGCAACTATGTGGAACTTTCTTAAACACTTTTTTCAATTCCTCGATTTCACTAAGAAATTCGTTTTGGTGGGCGACCAGCCCTACAAGAGATAATTAATTACTCCGAGTGAAACAAATTGTTGGCGTGAAGATTGTTTAATTTTCAGCAATAATTATCTGGAAAAACGAAGTCAAGCACTGGCTGGCAAAAGTATGAACTCTTCTCTTACCTTTGAAAACTTTCAGGACAAATTTTGTGGCCTTCTTTGTCTTCTGTAGCACAGCATCATCTTGTATTCTCAATATTTCCGATTCATAAATGCTGGCGAGTTTTCATTTTGTTTTGTTTGGGTCAAGCATTATTCACTCCGTAGGGAGTGAATGCTCAATTACTCCGAGATAGCGAACCAATCAGATTGCTTGAAACACCAAGATCACTGAGTGAGTATATACTAATAATAATTATTACAACTCCTAGCATACAGTATGTCAGTAGAACATGTATGACATACAGAAGTAAGATAATTGCTCTCAAAGGAAATTTTATGGCTGAGAGACATAGATATTCATTAGAAAAGAGAAAGATTCAGTATTGCTTTATAATAATAATAATAATAATAATAATAATAATAATAATAATAATAATAATAATAATAATAATAATAAGAGATTGGTTCAAGAGGAGTACGACAAAAAGTACCTTTCATTTAGAAAGGGTCTGAAGAGAAGGAAAAAAATGACCTTAACTATTAGTTAAGGTTTCCATTTAATCTATTCAATCCAATTAAACAAATCATATCAGTTCAGGGTTTCGGTCGCAAGTTTTCAAGATAAGGGCAGTGCATGGCTATGTTAATATCCACAAAAACCAGTCTAGTCACACCTGATATACTACGTAGCTCACTTTGCTTATACGTAAATTTCAATGGAGGCACTCACCTGGAATGTGGTTGCTCTGTACAGATTGATCCATGCCACCTCCACCTATCAAGCCAGGCTGTGACAAACTATTGGGCACAGACGGAACCACTGATGAGACATGGTTAACCATTCTGGATGGTACACTTGAAACTGGGGGTAACACTGGCTCACTATCAACATGGTTTTGCTGTGCACCAGCAGCCACAGCATACCCAGATACAGGAGGAGGGGGTGCACTTGATGGCAGGGTCTTCTGCGTTGACTCCTCTCCATTGCTAGATTCGTGATTCTCAAAAGCATTTGCATGGAGCATTGAGCTGAAAACAAAAAAAAAAATCAATCAAAATTGCTGCTTATGGCCCAAGGAAAGAGAAAAGAGCCTCAAAACAAATAACCCAAAAGACAACAAAAATAATTAGCAGGGAAAGTTCATGTTATTTTGGTGCAATTCAGACTTCTGGTCAAACAAATGAGGGAAAATAGTTTTAACCATATTAACCATGTTTAAGCTTGAGTTAATGGGAATGGGATATCTCGGTTTTTATTGGAACCACGAGTTGTTGTTGAAACCTTGAAGCAACATCCAATGTAATCCCCTAAAGAAACAACTCACTAGCTGACAAAGTACACTACTGCATGACGGCACCACAGAAATACGTTTTTGTGATGTCAGAGTAACTGGTGATTGATCATCACCTTCTGGCTGTCGAGTTTTGAAATGAGTTCCATAAAAGATTAGTATTTTGCATGATAGTAAGGTGAGAAATATTATTGATACTGCTTGCTTTTTGTGAGTTTGATTCCCTGAAACAGGATTGAATACTTAAACCACGTCCGTAACGAATAGAGGTACAAAAGAGTCATTTTGAATGGAGTAGAGTGCAGTTTGCTGACTCCAGCTGACAAAGCTTCAACCGTCCTGTCCCTCATAGTAAAACTCAACGATGGGTATCCAGGCAAAGCAGAGAACTGGTTATACATGAAGCTTTTCACAAGGAGTTTTGAGACTGGTTGGATTCAAAGTGTAACTTGCATGAAGCGACAGAGGTAAGTCGTATAATTTTTACACCAACTTCGTGTTGACATGTCGCTTGTTCGGCTCGCATTGTTCACTAATTAATTTTTTTTTTATTACAGATTCACTCCACTAAAATACAAACAGGTAATTACTTAATTGATTAATTAATCACTACAGCCACAGAAATGCTGCCTGGTCTTTGACTTGGTGCACAACATCTTTTGTAAACAAAATTTACTTGCCTCGGACAATTTCACATCAAGTGCAACTTCAGTTTGGTTCAGGCAAAATATATATTATGAAATGAGAACTCTCCAAAAGGTTGAGCTGAGTTTGAAAGCTAAGTTTACAGCATTCGCTCTAAGTTTTAACTTTTTTCGCTGTCGACAAGACTCATGGTGAAAACCATTTAAAAGTTGCTGGCATTTTGTGTTTTCATTAAGGTGTGCCGCTAACCAGAAAAATTCTGCAGCACGCCCCAAATAACGTATTTCCGCGGTGCCCTACGCGACAAAATACACAAATGCTCGATTCACAGCAATATTATTGCAAGTAAATTTCCAAAAATTTGAAGAATAAACCTGTTTCCCCTATTATGACTCTCACCCCTGGGGAAAGCAATCAAAAGGCCAAGAATATCCCCCACCCCCCTTAATTTTCAAAATAATATCATCTGCAAAGGATTGGTTAGTATAAATATTCTTTCAGCAAAATAGGCAGAACTGAGACCCAACCAAGTATTACCCCTCAATAAAACTCAAACTTATGATAAGTGATACTCACTTCATGACCTTTGATGGTGTATTACCTAAAAGACAGCAGTAACAAATGATCAAACAAAGTTCACAACACCAACCTTGCAATAACCTACATGTACTAAATGAAATAAATGCACTCTGCTTGTCAATTCTACTCACTGGCTTTGATGACAATTGGTGGACTAAATGGACTCAATACAGTTGCTGATGTCGTTTGAGTGAACGAGGGTTGCCCATTGCTGGTTTTAAATGATGATGTCCGTGGGGGTGATGAGCTTTGGAGACTATTTCCTTGTGTTGGTCCATTCTTTGAGGTCGAGTTTTTCCTTGGTGAATTCTGAAAGAAATGTATATCCATGTATTTTTGAAGTGCAAGCTATAGATGAAAGAGAGAAATGATCCTTACACTTATCTAGACAATTGATTTAAGTACCCATTGACATCTGGGAGTGAGACTTAAAAAGCCCCCCTTCAACCGACAGGCTTTCCGATCGCTCGTTTTTGTTCGTTATGGAAATTCGCATTGCTTATTGTTGCGCTCTAATTGTATGAATTTCAGCTTTGGCGGGGTGTTCGTATATGAAAATTGTTCTGCGGCACGCAATGCCTGTTGGTTGAAGTTGGGCCTTTAACAGGTTTTATTCTGTGTAACGCCAGAAAACTTTACTCGTCCACTGGGGGTATCCTAGGGCATTTGAGGTATCAATGGGTTAAGCAATTGTCTCTGATAGCCACCTGGATTTTCCGGGTGGCTCCAACAGGGTTCGAAACCATGACCTCTGCGATGTGGTGCAATTGGTGCAGTTGGTAGAGCATTGCACCAGAGGTCATGGGTTCAAGTCTCAATGGAGCCACCCGAATTTTCCAGGGGTCTTTTGGAGATAATTGCTTAAATTGTCCAGATACTGTACTGTAAATGCAAGGATCATTTTCTCTCTTTCGTTTGGTGAATTCTACTGTAAACACAAATACTCAGTAGGTAAGATATTATGCCTTCAGTAACAAACAGTTCTCAAATTCAAAACCTAGTGAAGCAACAGTTGATTAATTTTGTTATCATGCCTTCCTAACCTGTATAATATAAGAACTATATCATTGGCCAAGAAAGTCATGTATTTATTGAAATGAAACCAAACCTTATTTTGAATTTTTGGAAGATAACAGGAAACAAAATTAATCATTTCATAGCCTACTTGTGGCTATGATCAACAAAATTTGCCCTTATAAACATGACTGGTTCAACATACATGCAAGTATCAGTGTTGTTTACACTTTAAACTCATACTCAGTTCCTGCCAAATCTACTCAATAATATTGCTTAAAGTCAATCACTAGTATGACTCAACTTCAAATTTCTCAACCAATTCCCAAAGAAATTTGTTCACAACTTGTTACTGTATTAGTTAGACTTCAGCAGCTTGCCACTTCCCATCCTACCAAACAAGCATGTTCACGAACTGCAGTTAATCTTTTTTGAGGATACAAAAACAATAACATATGACTTGCCCAAGTTCTTATGGTCAGTGCTTACATTTATGGTGTTCTATTTTATTCTGTTTATTTAATTTCTCACTTGACTGTACTTAAAGTCAAAGTGCATGTACTGCTTCAGCATTCAACATACTGTCAAAGCCTGTCTGAGTACCACCATTCACAAAAAAATCAAATACACAGATGTACATGAATTAGAATCAATAACTATTACCAGCGTAATTTTGGTTCCAATTCCACCAGGAGTTCCAGGTGTAGTTGGGGTTCCAGGTGTCCCAGGGGAGTTGGGAGGTATTGTTGCACTTGGTGACAGGGGAACATGATTAAGAATAACATCTCCATCTTCATCTGTAGGTGATGTTGCCAAGTTGTTTACTAAAAAAAAAAAAAAATATCACAAAAAATTACATGATGCACTAAATATAATCGCAAAAGAAGGGCTACTTTGACATTGATTGATTCAATCAATCCTTTTCTCCATTCCTAGTTGTATTTTAAAGTTCAAAATATTAATTCAACCAATGGCCAGAAAATGTCTTGAAAATCTCAAGGCAAGCGTCCAAACCACTGGGCCGCATTGCCTCTTCAAAAGTTAGAAAACACTTCTTCGAAATACCTTGGAACACTTGTGATAATTCTTGTTGCAACTTATTACTTCATAATGGGCCAAATACTGTTTTATACAGTTAAATGCAGGCACAGTATTTGGCACAGACCCATGCTCATTAAAGGGGCTAGGTCACGCAATTTTAGGCAATTTTAGGCAATTTCAGCATTGATCAAATGGTCATAGAATTAACTGAAATAACAAAATAACGGCTCAAAACTATAGAGGAACTCAAACAAAACACAGGAAAGCTAAGAAGGGACAAGGATGGACAAAACTGGGGAGGATTGAAATGGATTGCATTTGAGTAAATTTGAAAAACGTCGGCCCATCTTTTTTCAAATTCACATCAGTTTATATCAAAGTGTCATTTAAACAGCTGGGAAATCATTTTCAATTGTTACGTGGCCGTGATTTTGCAAATGAAAGACTCTAACTTGCTCTGCCAATTTGACGTTTAGAGCTCATAACTAACAAAATTAAACAAAATTACCTAAAACAGCGTGCCCTAGCCCCTTTAAGTCGCTTAACCACATGGCAATTTCATGGACATTTTTACCAGCCACATTGTGCTGTGCTTGTCCAGTAGGGCTTTTGCTTCCCCACCCCATCCCCTCCCTACTTCCACTGTTTATCAGTGTGACAGGAGACTGGATTCATGGCCTAGTGGCTCATGGCTGGGATTGCTGGAAATGGGACATTCAACACTAAATGAGGTAAATAGTGCATTTTTGCAACATAGTTTGTGTGCCTGCCTTCAGGAGCGTTAATTTGTCTATCGCTGTAGGCCCAATAAAAAAGCCTTTTCAAGCCTGGTTGCATTCTACTAGATTACTACCATGGAAACTTACAGATTTTACCAAAGAAACCTTGGAATAGTGCAAACTTGGCCCAGATCTATTCAAATAATGCATGTATATCCAGGGGTGCATCCTAATGGACTCAACTTCACAAGGAGATGATCAACATTTGGATTTGCTTTTCATACATTGACCCCTTCATTCAGCCTAAAATGTTCACAGTTAAAATAGTTCATCCCATTAGAACACTAGTACTACTCCAATTGTGGATGATTTTCAAAAATAACTTACAAGATGCAATGTCTGCCTCAAGGTCAAAGTCATCATACATATACTCATTCTCTTGAAAGTCAGGTTCCTGACAAAAAAGGTTAATTGAACAGTGAAATTCTAATACCTTTCTAGCTCTTGAAGTTATTTCATGTATAATAGTAAGCATGCAGCATGATCACTGGATGAGAACACAGTGCAGAAAGTTGAAATTGTGTGTAAATTGAGTGACAGGACAGTCACAACAGCACAGCAAAACAAAAATGTTAATGGTACTAAGACAGGTTAGGAAACAGTAACAACATTTTAATTCAGACTTTCCACAAGTGCTACAACAAGTTGCAAAATTGTTGAGACACTTTCATTAAAAAACACCTTTTGTAGCTTCTAATGCCCGCCGTATCTAGAATTTAAACCTTTCCCAGTTCCTCTCCCCTTTCCCCCTTTCAATGTTGACTGCTTAAGTTTCTAACATTTTTTTTGTCTTGCTAGCAACACTGATAAAGGGGGAGGGGGCTGCAGTGTGAAAGATAATAGGGAAATTAATAACGCCCCAAGAAGGTGAAGTGTCTCCACTATTTTTGCAACTTGTTGTAGCATGTCAATCAAGGTTGTCACATTTCAACCAATAACATTAATGTTATCAAGACTAATGAGCCATCACATGAAATAAACAAACATGGTAAGAGGGAAACAGAGTCAAATTTCCATTGCATGTGCATTATTAACAAGTAATCACACGATCTATTGGCAGCCTACAATTTGGCATAAATGAGCTCTCGTAAATTTTTCAAAGATTACAAACTGCATTTGCCAATTTGGTTAGCCTTTGAAATATGTATTTGTAAATTGCACTAGAAATCATGTGATTACTTACATCATTAAGAGAAAAAGCTTTCCCACTTTTCTAGCTCAACCATAAATTTTTACTCAAGAAGAAATAGCTTCTCTTTCAGGGACTTGCCTTTGTCAGGTTAAATTCATTACCTTGTAGCACTCTATGTAATAATCCATATCCTCCTGCAACTTCTTAATCTGCAAAAAAAGGAAAATTCTTTGCAGGTTACAACTTAAGTCGTGTCTGTCAGCTATGCATACATGTACACCATTGTGTACAAGCAATTGTATTGGAATATGGCATTGCAAAACATTCATGTAAAATCTGTTTAATACCTGGTACTTCACTCACTCAGTTTACATGTGTTTACAAACAAATCATGATTATACAAACAAGACAATGGTGGCCCACAGTTAGCAATGCTATTCTGGGCAAGCCACTTTACACTATGACAATATTTTTACTGCCTCTCAACAAAGTAAACAAAAAGACACTTGTGACCTCACACGGGAAAACGTACACTAACATTTTAACGTTAAACGGGCTAAACTAACGGCTAACTAACGGACGGGTAATGAAAGCTAACGGTACCTAACGGTATGCTAACGCTTTTACAGGCACCGCTAACGGTTTGCAAAGTCATGCTAACGCATTGCTGCAAGCGTTTAACGGTTAAGTTACTTCGACTAACAAGCGCTTCGGAAGCAGCTTAAAGCATTAAAATGGTCAGCTAGAGAATGGCTAGAGGCTTTAGACGGTTAGTGAATAGAATACCTGAAAGCTTTTAACTGTTGGAGGAAGTCATTTATCCGAAAAACTCAACTAAAGTTGAAGCGTAAGCCTAACCGGCGAACGATAAATAATTAAGTGTTGCAGATTTTTAACCCATCGACATCCAAACCGGCCGTAACTGGCCGCGCGCGACGACCCCTGAATTATCGTAACCGGCAACAAACAATCATGGCGGCTTGATCTTACGCCTGCTCTCACTCCCCCTTAGTGAATCTGTATTTTTTGTTGTTATGGAGATTTAGGAGGATAATTGACCAATCATTTGTCGTCTTGTGAGCATATTTATTTTGACAGCTGATAAGAGAAGATAAGAGACTCAACAAACCGTCTGGCGAACGTCCGGCTTATGCGTGAAGTAACGCATCAAACGATGGCGATATCGTTACTTTTTTTAGGATTCGGAGCTTTTATGGTTTTCCTGTAAGAAGAGGGGATACTAGTGATAGCAATTTTGATTCAGATGGCTTTAAAAGTGGCGATGAAGACGGTGACAGCAAAGGCGCGAATGATGACACCGATCCTGAAGAAAATTAAAAGCTCGCTGGAAATGACCAGCTCGATAATATTCAAGTCCCAGATTCCGTGGAAGCCACTGGCGTTTACTTTGTTTTAGATAATCGTAATGAGTTAGATATTTTTCTTAGTTTTCATAGGAGATGATATATGGGAATTAATGGTAACCGGAAAGTAGTTATGCCCGTCAAAAGCTCTTGAATACCTCCGAGCGCACTGCTCGTGAAGTAAGCCACGCAGAATTAAAGGCCTTCATAGGGTTTGACGAAAGAACTAGAATGCATAAAATCCGAAAACATTTATTCACTACAGTTGGGAGTCGCCTTGTGTTGCTGTAGGGAGATACCGTATTTCTCGTAACGCTCTTTAAGTCGACGAATCGAGAGTAGCTGACGCCGTAAAAGCACAAAAAGATGTTTCGACTGGTAATAAAATGAGCAACGAGGACTCTCTTTACATCCAATGAACTCAGCTCGGGTGAATGCCTGGATACAGGTTAAAATCACAAGATCAAGCTCAGCACTCGACAATTCAAGGCAGTTGTTTAAATTAATACCCGGCAGCTGGGAAGTGCTTTCAAAAAACTAGATACCCGGCAGTCAGAAATTTTGACCAATTTTCTCCAAATAGCTTGCTTAATTCCTCTAAGAACATAAGATATTTGTTTAGAAATCTCAAGCGATTATAAATATTGCCTTGGGTTAAAAGCAGAAGCGACTGTTGAGCTTGGGCATAGAGTGTAATCTCAATGTTTTTGACAATTAGAAAATATTCAAGTTCTGACACAATAAGTCAACTCCCGATGAATATCCACAGAAATTACCAACGAAACCTCACCAGAGTATTTAGTGTTTGTTCAGAAATGCCAAGCGATTCTAAATAAAGGTTTCGTAATGTTGTGGACAAATTCTCCGCGCTTGCATTAAAGCATAATTATTATTTAGAATCTTGACTCACGGGTACGGTTTTCAAAATACTAGATGCCCGGCAGTCGGAAATTCACATCCAATTTACACGAAATACCTCATTTACTTTGAGTAAAAACACCAGGAAGTTGTTTAGAACACTCAAGCGATTTCAAACACTGCTTTTGGTCAAAATTTCTGACTGCCGGGTATCTAGTTTTTTGAAAGCACTTCCCGGCTGCCGGGTATCTAGACACGTGGACACAATGTTACATTAAACAACACTGTTTCTTCGGTAAACTGTCCGGAACATGGACCGTTCTTTGGACCAAGAGTACAACCACAGCTATCTCGCAGAAATTTCTTCACTTTTTCCCCTACTTCCTCAAAATTTTCTCCTTCGTGTTCAATCTCGGCCATCACGTTGTGAATTAAAACTAAACTCCACACTTCCAACATATTTCGCAATGTTATGTTGTCATGGAAATGTTTCGTTTGAAAAAAAGGACTGGGACTTGAGACCATTTTTTTTGCATACTGTGCTGGCGATCCCTTTTGTTGGGTTTTCATAATAAATCAGTGGGTGCAATGAAAACATTATTGTGGCACAGTGACTGAAACAGCGCATGATTTTACGAGCGACTTCTTTACTCAAGCTCTGCTCTGCGATTGATAAAAATTTATTTCTGTATTCAGGCGATAGCCACGCAGCGAGATCACTATCGCACTTATTAACTCGATCGCTCCTTCTATTTAAAGCGTTTACATGACTTGTAACTTTGCCCGCCACCTTTTGTTGCCAGGATTGATCTACTTTTGTCAGTTATTCCTCAAAGATAATTTTATATAACTTTTTAGGGTAGCAGTTCGCAGAACACATTCGTAATCATCTCAATGCTTCGTAAAGAAAATACAATCTGGGGCCCGGGTGGCGGAAGAAGTCGCGGCAAGTGTTTGGCTTTTATTCAGTTTATTCTCACACTTGTCTTTTATGAAGATAATGCTTGCTAGAACCAAGTTTTCTTTCTGATGTTACTGGACAAAGAATAATATTATACGCAATTAAGAGACAGCATCACATGACACAAGTAAGTTACTACGAGTGGTATTTGAGTGCTCCGATCCAAAAGCACTGTAACAGTTACGGTCCTTCTAACGGCTAAATGAACTAACGAATGCTAAATTTTTCTAACGGTTACAAGGTAACCACTAACGCTTTATCCATACTACTAACGGTTTGGTGCAACAGTCTAACGGTTTGGTGAAACCGTCTAACGGTTTGGTAAAACCGTCTAACGTTGACTAACGGATTACTAACGGCTGACTGATGATGGCTAACGGCTAACTAACGCTTTCGGCCGTTAAACGTTAAAACGTTAGTGTACGTTTTCCCGTGTGAGGTCACACTTACTGTAGAAATTGGCAAGAGTTACACAAAAAACGCCTCACACATAAGAGAGAAAAATGTTCTAAAACTGAACTTGAACAGAACAGTTTAATAAAGTACATGTAACCATGGCAGAAGCAGAAGTACATTATAGGAAGTACCCTGATCTTTTCAATTCAGGTTCCTCATTTTATCATACAAGAAAACCAAGGAATTCTGTGTTACAAATCAAGTCTACTTTGGATTTCCTCATTACCATAAACAAGATGAGCAAATCACGAGAAACCGACCAACTCTTAACAATAATAACAATAATAATTGAAACATCTGTAAATACCTACAATAAAGACTCAAAAATAATTTATTGTTACTTCACCTTTTTAAAATTTTGCCCAGAATAGCAATCACTTTTTACGTCTTCTCACACAAGCAACCCAATAATTAATTGTTTGTGAGAGCAGCGACTCCTACAAATTCTTCAGTAGCTTACAGAAATACTACTAGATGACTGTTTGACCACCATCCAATTTTAATTGTCTTAAAGAGGAAGAAGACTCAATTTTTTTTTCAAAAATTCCCCCACCCCCCTTCCTCTGTGCTCTAACCAATAATCCTAAGGTCAAACTATTTTTAAGAACAGTGTGGGCTACATGTATATGCCAGTGTTTATGGTACTTTCATAGCAAGGTTTACCTCATCAGGTTGTATTGTACAATTATCCAACATCCTGAGGATCATCTGCATCACAATAAAAACACAGAATCAAACACCGCATAATATTATTATTGCAGGTGCATTCCTTCACAGAATAGCGTATTAGTAGGAAGTGAGTTTCCCTGCTGGCGGAAGAATGAATAAAGTGGAAAATGTTCTTCTGACACACACCTGGGAGAATGGGGTCCAGTGTGTGGGGGGTCTTCAGGCCACATGGTTTGTTGGTGGCTCAGTTTGTTTTTTGCCATCAGCCATTGCCTAACCTACATGTACCCCTCCCACCCACCCCTCACGAGTCTTTACAGTGCAACTTTGGAGCTTTTTCAGGACATTTTTTACAAGCCATTCAGTTTAACAGTGTTCATGATTTTTTTGATAGGGTCTATTATGATGTAGTTATTGCGTTTTGGATTTTAGGAGCATGACGCTCCTCCTTTCACCCTCTTTTCTCTCATAGGTGAGAAATTAACCACCTTTTTTTTACTGGTTGCAACATTGTGTATGTGAAATATGTTGTTGATTACGTTGTGAAGAATATTTAGTACTAGCCGTCTGAAGAACATTGTTGTGCTTGTCATGGTAGTTTGCGTGTTATGCCTGACACACCATTTTTTGTCCCCAAAGTGAAGAACCGAATCCATTTATTCTACAGTTAAGCTACCAATTTCACTAATCTACACAGTAAACATTACCTAATATGTAAGAGGTTATCTGCAAAATGTGAGTGGCTAGCACATTTTACAAGCTGATATGACCTGAAGTGTACGTTCAAGATACTGGTTTTCCCAGTGTACATCATGATTCCGCTACTCATCCCTGCTGTAAATTTTAGCACAAGAGGTTACAGACCTCTAATGGCCAGGAATTCCCCTAACTTATTGCCTCTATAAGGAAACAAAAAAATGCTTGACTCTGGACGTATACTTCAGTACTTCTTCATGCCTCTCTCATTTCACGACTGGGTTAAAAGGTCAGCAAAAGGGCGATTTACAAATGGCACTCACCTCCCATTGCTGGTTATGATGCCGATGTTTGCCAGCCCAGTCTTGCAACTCCTCCACTTTATCTTGTTTCTAGATTTCAAGACAACCAAACCAAAAAACAGGTTTGCTTTTAAGACAACTAAATTGCAACAATAAGGTCTTGAATTGCCCAAGGAAAAATGGCTCAAACATAATAAATATTATTTGCTTGTAATGATATGGTCAGCAACAAGGTCCAAAATCGCAGCCACCTAATGCAAACAAAAACTGAGCTCTGTTCATCGGAATGAACAGGCCAGCATCCACTAACTTTCGGCCACTTGTCTAAAGTTTCTTAGCAAAAGCAGTAAACTGCCATTGCTTAACATTAGAGAGAATTCAATAGTATTGTTTTTAATGAATGTCTTGAGAGAAAAATTCTAAAAAAAGATTGATGGACTTCAGCTTGTTTTAAAGAGCAAATTTTACTGTACTCATGGTTTATACTTCAAACAACCAAATCAAGCTAGGAGGCACTATATTTACAAAAGAGGAAGTACTGTAACTAACAAAAAGATGAAGTTTGCTCTGATTGATTAATTCCTTCGACAGGCCGTAGCTTTGTTGAATGATTAATGCCATGTCAACAGGAACAGGATCATGAACCACTGCTTGAAATTAGTAGTTGCCTGGTTGTCCAAGATGACCAGAACGTTTACCACACAATCAGTTTTTCATCAAATAAAGAGCCTGGTTGCCCGAAAACAAAACAGACAACCCAGCCAAAAATAGAAGATGAATTAATCATATGCAGCATCCGCCTTACTTGTTGGTTTCCTAATGTCAGTGTCCAATAGTAGTGTTAAGTTATTAACTTGCCGCAGCTAAGCATTTTCCCATGTTTTGAATACAAAACATTGTCAGTTAGGAAAATGAAAGAGACAATATCACAGCACGTACCGAAGGAGACTAAAACATGGGAGATGACCATCCATGATAAGACCAAGAAGGCAGTTTTACCAGAAATCAAGAGGAGAGATTGGCTCAAACTCTTACAGATTACCTGAAGTCCAGGAAAATCCCTGTGACTGGGCAAGTTGCTGCCTTAATATTATAAGGGTGTGCAAAGCATATGGATACTCCAAAGCACAAAATGACAAGCTGTTTGGATCCCTTGTCATGTATGTATGTACATGTGTATTTCTTTATGCAATTGAAATCTGGGGAGTGGCATATCAACGCAAGCACTTGGACAGAATTGACAACTTTTAAAGAGATCAATAAGTTTGGAAACGCATCTCAATTAATATTGATAACAGACGTCATCAGAAAGAGAGACAAATTGCTGTTTGAAAAAAATTGTGTAGATGGCGTTCTACCGCCCATAAGGACATGCCTGCCTCATGAAAGAGAACACAACTATTTCCTACCAAGAGTCAATACAAAGCACAACAAACAAGCATTTGTTAATCATTGCTTATTCTTTGCATCACATTAATATATTATTGCTTTTGAATGAATACACATATCTTATTAGATGTTTTGGTATGTAGTATCACTGAGTATTTTTACAAGTAGTACTGTATTTTGATGAGCTCGCTAAGGCGAGTCAAACTACAAACAGTGAACTACAAATACTCAGCAATACTACACACCAAAACATCTAATAAGCTATTTATTATCCAACTTTCTTTGCACCAAATTTTAGCAAATGAATTGTAAACAACCGAGAACGTGTGACAGATTTGTGCAAAGTCAGCAATTAAAAATTAATGGTCAAACCAGTTCTCTACTGTACAACAACCAAGTGTACAATAACTAACAGTTTTATTTTAATTTATACCGTACAATATCGTGGAATATTTGTACTTGTTTGTGCGTTTTCTGTACAATAACTAATACAGTTGGATAACATATTATTTATTTTACTTTTATTTTTTATACATTTGTAAAATTTTCACGCTTGTTTTTTGTTTTTTTGTTTTTTTTGTTTTCTTGAGCACTGATGAACAGTGCAAAAGTACAACAATAAAATTAAGGCAAAATGAACTTTTAAAGACTAACAAATAATCATTACACAGTGTTCACACCAGACCGTGCCGTTGTGGGATTCCCACAAGAAAAATAGAAATGGTGCATTAAAAGCCATGCAAATGCACCCACTTGGGCACACGAGGATGCTATGAGAAAAACAGACTTTTACAAGTAAATTAACAGCGTTTTAATGGTCAAGCGAATACTGCAGCTCTTAGCTTCTTCAGCTGAATGATAACAGCTTATCAAAGTATTCAAAGCCTTCAATTTTATTGACTTTTGCCTTCGTCAGTCACACATCAGTGTAGCACAGCTTCGACATCTTGACCGCCTTATTGAATCAGGAACAGTCCTGCTCAAAAGTTACACCCCTCTAGATCTAGCAAGACGAGATACCCCATGCTTGAAACGTATGTAGCTTTCGTTTACAATTCCTGGTCAAATTACAATATTACAACTCTGGTCAAAACAAAACAGCGTGCACCTACAATGTAGCTCTGCCTTTCCACCACAAGTTCACACAAGTATTGTGTAACGCAAGTTAATCTGATTGGATAATGAAGGAGATGTGAATCAATCAAAAAAAGTGGACGGAAGGAATTTCTAAGAGGAATTTGGTCAGGCACTATTTTTGTTTTGCCAACTCCACAGAACGTATTGTGCGAAAATATAACAGAGTCTGATTGCAGGTTACAATGTATGTGTACATGACTGGATATACAGTGACCATTGGCCGGTCTAACAAAACACATTAAAGGCATTAAGGTAGAAGAACATTAAATTTTTGTTATTGTGATCGCTCTACACTTACATCCCTATCAAGTTTCTTCTTCCTGGAACCAGCATACACTTGTTCAATCTCGGACTCAATCTGGTCCACCTAGAATACAGAAACAAATTTTAGTGACATCACATGTACTTTCCCAATAAACTTTAACCCATTGACCCCTGGGAGTGAGACTTAATAAATTTTACCCTGGCTAATGCCAGACAATTTTACTCATTAATGGAAGGCGGTTCAGGATTCAATGGGTTAACTTAAAAACTTTAAGTCTTACGTAGAGAAAGTGAAACACATCCAACCCAGGCTAGTTAAGGCATGGCTGAGCCACCATAAAGGACCCCCTGAAGAGAATTTAGAAACACCTATTCTTAATGAGTTACACAAATTTTATTGTTCATTAGATTGATCAAGTGTGACCCTCCACGGGAAAACGTACACTAACGCTAAACCGTTAAATTGACCGAAGCGTTAGATATCCGTTAGCCGTCCGTTAGAAGTTTACATGAAACCGTCAGAGCGTCAACTTCATCCGTTAGAACGTTAGTCTTATCCGTCAGAACGTTAGGTTCATCCGTCAGAGCGTCAGCCTCGTCCGTTAGGGGTTTAGCCTCGTCCGTTAGAGCGTTAGTCTCATACGTCAGATGTATAATAGTTATTAACCTTATCCGTTGGGCAAATCTTGGATTCTGTTGGCAAGTGAATTAATAATCTGTATCGATTGTTCCGGATCAGAGGATTCGTAGAGCGTCGTTTAAAAATGTGACCCTCTTTGGGAAAACCGGCCGTGTCCTTCTACAACTTAGTAGAATTACATGTAGTAGAGCGCTTTTTAAAAAATTAAAAATACCGAGAAAAATGAAGGGTTTGTGTTCGACGTTCACCTCTGCGTACCAATAGTAAAACAAGGGTGGAAAGCTCGATTTCGGATCGCTCCAGCACCAAGCCGATTTTCACTGACAAATTCGCATCGTACAGGTTTCAAATCACGCACCAATCAAGCTGAAACTCACAAACAAATTCCTATCGTACAGGTTTCAAATCACGCACCAAGCAAGCTGAAACCCAGAGGTTTCCTTTCATACCATTATATCTGAAATCCGTCCAAAACTCGAAGCGCTGGACCTCAAATAAAATTGAAAAAATCCAGCATTCGGAACTCCAAGGAAGCGTAGTTGGAGTTTGGTGTGACGGCTTGCAGCCGTCACAACGTTTGCTCCTCTGTGATTGGCTAATAAGAAATCATCATCCAATCAGAGAGGAGCACATGGCGTGACGGCTGCAAGCCGGTATACGAAAATCCTGCTACGCATCCTTGGCGCTGGGAATGCTGGAGTTTTCGATATTATTTGAGGTTGAGCGCTTCGAGTCTTGGATGGATTTCAAGCTGAAATAACTACGCTAATAGGTAGAATGGACAATAAAGACTCCAAAAACGAAGACCAAAGATCGAAGACCCATCCTGCGCGAACGCCAAATTAAATGTGATTGAATGATGCATGACTTACCAAATTTCAACTGAAAAATATCTGTTTAACTTAACCACTCGCCTGGAGTTTCTCGCGAGCTTTTTTGCCCCCTCTGCATCTTAACTGATGATACAGAACTCTTTTATCGTATTTATAGCAAAGAGCTCTCTTCTGAACGCACCGCTTTGAATTTATCGTTACTTCGGCTTTGAAAACAACATGAAATGCTACATTTCTTTGGATGAAAATAATCATTTGTTGTATTTTACTTTGCAACTACAGTAGCTAATGAAGTAATGGATGCCGTGAGAAATTCACAATTTAGTAATGCATCGCTTCATTGTGAGTCCGACGGTCAAAACATATCGAGATTAGCCACTTTTATCCGGACTTCGTTGCATTCAGCAGTTATGGCGCCATGCGCGCGCCTCTTCGGAATCGTATTTTAAAAGTCACGCAATCGTTTCTGGTGGCCTGTCTACATCGTAGTATTCTTAAAGCAAAAAACTCGCTGAAATGTGCATCCGATTTGTTTTGGCCAGCTCACGATGGTGCTAGTGCTTCAAACCATGGCCTTTGTTCGATGAACGGTAATCGCTCACTACGTTGTGGTGTCATCGATCAGCCTTTCGAGCTTAGAACTAAGACTTGGTGTTAAAGCGCTAAGGCAGAACGTTAGAACTGATGGAAAGAACGTTAGAGCGTTGGCACAAACCGTTAGAGCGTTAGCACAAACCGTTAGAGCGTTAGCACAAACCGTCAGAGCGTTAGTAAAAAACGTTAAACCAATCTTCAAAACCGTTGAATATCCGTTAACCGTCCGTTAGTTTTAAGCCGTTTAACGGGCAAACGTTAGTGTACGTTTTCCCGTGGAAGGTCACAAGTTCTTTTCATATGACTGCGCTTGTCAATGACAATGCTTGTCAGTACCATGTGATATCACTTCCAGTTCCAGTTCCGCCTCAATTTTTGAAAACCTTTGGCAACAAATTAATGTGCACATGTTCTGCTTTGTCTGGCTACATTTGTAATTTAAATGAGGAGAAATACGCTTTTTCTGAAGTCATCTGACCTATTTCCCTTAGTTACATGCTTGCACCGTCGGCCAATTCATAAAATAGTATCCAAATAGTAAGAGATTGATACCAAAACAAAGTAGCTGAAATTTCATTTAGTACTCCCCTTTTTCAAGGGAACATTTTATTCCTTGGCATCCAATTACAGGTCACATGACCTGAATTTGAATGTTGTGAACATTCTATGCAATTAAGGATGCTTAAGATAAGATACATACCAAGTTTTAATAACATTGAACTACAGCTTCCTTTTTTAATTTTACTTTGTAATAAAACCAAGTGAACCATGCCTTAACATGCCAGAGAAAGATAGATTGTTATTCACTTTGTCTTTCCCTTACTGGAACCTCACCATACTTTTCAAGCTGAGTCCATGTGACAAACATTTAGGAAAAAACATACCTCTATTTGCAATCTGTCAAGAACGTCCTGTAATAAAGAAAAGTCACGCAGACATTTAGGATTGACCGGAAGGCAATAAGGAAGACATGGAACAGTATGGAGAAACTTGCAGATGGAATACAGGGACTCTAACAACAATAGCCTTCTGGGACACATACATGTAGGCACAAGAGGGATTGTCACAATTCTATACTGAACTGGATTTACTTCTATACTGAACTGTAAAGTACCTACTGTATGAAGTAAGAAATGCCTGGTGTTTATGTAAAAGATCCTTCAAAAGAAAGATGAATGATGTGATGTTTCCCTCCTTGAAATTTCAACTTTTTGTCTCAATACTGATATCATCATAATCATAACCATCATCATCAGTGGTTCCAAAGGATCAAATCAAATCATAAAAGCTTGTTTTGAAATAGTGAAGCGGTGTTCTTCAGACTTGGTACCAGTAAAGTACATCATGCAAAACAAAATTATATCCAATGTGTGATTGCCATGGCAACATATTGGCTTGTGGATCTTGCTTCTCTTTTCTTATCTTAGCCAAAACTCAATAATCCCCCACAGAGTTGATGAGAAGACCAAATTCAACATGGGTCACATGTGAATCTCAAGCAGAAGTGGGTGTCTCATCTTATCTGAATGCAAATGGGGATATTCACCCTTGCACAGAAAGTTACTAGAACGGAGTGTTGCCATGGTTACAAATAAAATTGCTCTTGCTAGATCCAAGTTTGAAAGAGCAGTTCTCATTTATTTTCAGAGATATTCTTGATTTTGTGATTTAAATTCAAATAGAATTACTAATTAAAATGACATGAAAATGCTAAAATCTCTGAAACCAAATAAGATATTTCAACAGTGCCGACACCATTTCTACCTCATTCAAAAGAGCTTTAAAATAAGCATCAACGTTTTTACTTCATAGCCATGTTAATAGCACCCTTCCCCATTGATGTTGACTCTCACACTATGGAATTAACAATGAATAAGACTTACAGTTATCCAGATCCTGGCCTCCTCTCTCTCCTTGGTGACAGGGTCTATCTTTGCAGCCAGTCCAAGACCTTCAGTGCATGAAAAGAAAACTATTATTTTCAGCAATGGTTTATGTAAGGGAGAGCTTAATTTGCCTTCCAGAGAGAAGACATGCCTCAAATCTAGACAAAAATTCATGTGATATGCAATTCACCACTACACAGGGCTTGAAATTGCGAACAATACAGTTGCATTTGCGACTAAATTTTTACCTTTTGCGACTAAAATATCTGGAGAAGTCACAAATTTCAGAAAATTTTTCACCATCGCTCTTTCAAAATGAAAGGGTTAGCAGTTATGAAATTTAATCGTTAGGTTTCTCGCCCTACAATTGTAGCGCAATTTAGTGGGTATTTACATGAGACCCGGACAAACTCAGACCGGTGTGAACTTGTACCGGTTCCGTATGAAATTTTCACAGGCATTTAAATGAAACCACGACAAAATGACATGTTTTGTCTAATAAATATATGACTGACCCAAAAGCATACAGTCTTGCGATTTCTGGACCCAGTCTGAGATTTGTTGTCATTTACATGAGCATGGTACAAACTCAGACCGCAACAAGAATTTATCGTCTCGGTCTAGAAACCGAGATGAAGTCAGACCAGTCTGCATTCATTCTCAGGCCGGTCTCATACATGTATAAACAAATAAAATGAAATGTATGGAGGCCAATACAAACTCGTTCCGGTCTGAGTTCGTCCCAGACTCATGTTAATACCCCCTTAGTTGTGATGTTAGCTATGTGCACAATGACATTCTCTCAACTCGCCATTTACAGCAGTTTCTTTATATGGAAGTATTGTGGGTTCATAATTTGTTAATTGTTAAACCTCTGGCAACACAATACAGCGCAACAACTTTGCAACAAAATTTTCATAGCTTGTTGCAAAATTGCCTGACTGAAACTACTGATGTTGTAGATAGTATCTTAGGGTTGTCCATAGTAGCCGGCTACATGCGATGATCTTTGCCTACTTTATAGTTTCATCCGGTTACTTAGCTACACTAATCTATTCTTTGTAACAAGTTAACACATTGAATCCTAGGAGTCAGACTTAATAGATTTTACTCTGTCTGACACCAGATGATTTTATCATCAATGAGGGGCATTTCAAAAGTTGATGGGTTAAAACTCCGGCCATATCCTGACCACTGGCTACATGCAATTCAAATGTTACCATCAAGTTCATAAGTGAATAAAATTGCTGCAACGTGAGGAAAACAACAGTTAAAATTATTACACCACATCAAACAGTGATAAACTGTTCACAATTTTTGTGTAACAATTTAGGTCAAAACTAGTTCTCCCAAAACTCAAATTTTTGACAAAGGCAAAAATAAGCATGTACATAAATGATTCTCTAACTTAATAAATTATTACATGTAAACAAACTTCACCTTCTTTAGAGTAGGCCTTTGTCTTAGTCTCTCTCTCCACAACTTTGAATCTCTCCATTTGCTAGAAGAGGCAAATTTGAGACTTTGTGACAGCAATCTAAATTAGCTTCACCTTAACACCCATCATAAATTATGCTACACAAAGTTAATTCATACTGATATAAAAGCGTCTTTGCATTCGCTATTTTTAACCACAGCGAGTCAATGAATCCTCGTTAACGCCATTTTGGAATAATTCAAACCTATCACAAAATCATACCGTCTCGATGAGTTTTCTGTTGTCTTGTAGAATTCGTTTGTCCTTGATGTCGTTCGAGGCCATCCATGTTTTAATCTGGTCCCGTAACCGCTGCAAGGGACGTAAAAACAGTTTGAAATTACAAACTGGCGGCAAACTGAAAGTGGCATTACAGACGTGATATGGGTTCAAATGCATGCATAATATAACGTAAGTTAGAACAAAGTTTAATAAGACAAGGTTTATACAAACCTGAAGTTTCTTGATTTCCTTCTTAAGATCTGCTTCGTATTTCTCTTTTTGGTTTGCGTTTGTAGCATTATGAACCTGGAAGAATGCGTAAAACATTTAGAATCGTCCAAACTGTGAGTTCAACGTGCTGAGAACAGCATCCCAATCAAACCTCATTTGACATGCAACCTAGCCAGATACCTTCTGCCAGATATCTTCGAACGTCTCTACCCCTTCTGTCACCTTCTTTAGACAACGGTCAATTTCCCCTGGAAAAATACACATACGTAATGAAAAGGAAGTTCGCCAAAACTTCGCTAGTCAAAAAATAGCACATATAAACGCCAATGCATTTCGCCTACCTTGAAGCTTTCGTTTATCCGCCATTACCTCGCTGCGTCTCTTTTTAGAAGCATAATTTCGTAGCTAAAAGAACTACTAGGTCACTCACTGCTAAAATTCCGCAATAATGGAAAAGATAAAAGGGGAATTAATTCAAATACAGTAAGGAAGATCTTTGAAAATGATGCTTTTCACCTCGCCATAAAAACTACTATGGGATGACCAGGGGAAACGCGCATGACCGTAGGATCCAGTTGACATGCGTGGACCAGTGTTTTTCTGAAGTTCGAATATTGGAAATTTGTTGTGAAAATGTTGCGGCATCTTCAAGCCAAAGACCATCACAAAAACGTTTATGCGTTCTGCTCATGTTCATTAATGAAAACTTGGGTGATTCGGTTTAGAGAGAAAAAGGATTTTAGTGCTAGTTGTTTCGACAATGACAACTTTAGTTCCCAGGCTTTACTTTTTTTTAATTCACTCGGTTATGAAACTGATCAGTTCCAAGCACTTCAGCATCTTTCTCATAGTATTGGGCATATGTACCGATTTTAAAAGGGTACGTAAACCTTAAGTTAATGTGGTGTTTATCTTCATTCACTAGAGTCAAGAGAATGTGAGGTATATTCTCATATTCTCTCGTTAGACTAAGCACCGGAATACCCCTTCCACGGTTTTGATAATTCCAACACTAAAAATAAATAAAAATACCAGTGTATTTCATTACGTCGAAGATGGTAAAAGCTACTGCACTTAGTCAGTGCAACAAGACATTTCTGAGAACTGCAATTTTTTGCCATTGCAAATAGAATTTACAGCCATCATTTATTTTAGTGCATTATTTCAACCTTGAGAGTGCCTTCAGAGACCACTGATTTTAATGAACGAATGTTTCATGAATGCTGTATCCTTACCGGAGTGTGACCGCGCACCGGTGGCTCAGTTGGTTGAGCACCGGGCTGCTGTGCGGGAGGTCGTGAGTTCGACTCCGGCCGAATCAACAATCAGGATCTTAAAATAACTGAGGAGCAAGTTCATCTGCAAATGGTAGATGTTCAAGTTTTCTCGGATAAGGCCCCTAGGCCCCGTCTTACAAATATCTTTCATGTTCAGAAATTCCCTGCGGGACGTTAAGGAACCCACACACTATTCGAGAAGAGTATGGAATGAATTGAAGTTTCCGCGGTATTGCAGCTGTCCTTTGTGAGTATAGTGGGTGGGTATATAGCAGGTTCACACCAGCTGAATAGCTGCCAGTCCTTCAACCTGCTCGAACAAATAAATAACAAACAAACAAACAAACAAACAAACAAACAGACTTCAGTTAAATACTGCTTGTTAAGGATTCTAGCTTATTGATTATCGATTCAGTTATTATTAACTGTAAGATCGCATGCTTTCAATTTCGATAGTAGTGGTTGCAGCGTTTGTTTGCCCCGGCCTCTGTTATCTTTAACTGGAGATTTTAGCGTTCCCACGCGCATATAAGAGCCGGTTTAAAATAGGACTTTCTAATCCCTCTTCCGGCCCCTAATTTTTCTTTAATCCCGCTATCCCGTCTGCCCCGGACATCTTATCCCGATCCCGCTTCTAAGTGCGCATATTATTGTCTTTATTTTTGGACCAGACGCGATTTTCATGAGGTAATGTATAGTAGCCTTTGTATTTACAATCCAGAGAACAGCGTCTGACGCTGGTTTTAGGCTGGCAAATTTATCCACTTTTGAGTTAGATCTTTTGCATCAGAAAACAGCACGTAAATCTCAGCGAAGAACCTTCGCTGCAAAAATGTCTCAACTGAAAGGGAAGCAGCGTCCGTCTACCTAAAGATTGCTAAAATGAGGGGCGTAATGGGAAACATCTGTATTTTAAAATATTCAACATTAATTTTGTATTCACTGCCATCCTTTCATAAGCTAAGATATTCCAATCATGATGTACTGAAGTGAATAAATCCTATGTTAGACCC